>NC_057806.1:89906368-89929695 GCF_018294505.1 Triticum aestivum | reverse complement strand
GGGTGGATGTTGAAGATGAACCGCAGGCCCTTGATTTGGTATCCAACGGCTGCAAAATCGACTGACCAGAGATGAAAAAGTCAGTCGACCGACGTGTAGCCTCATCTTGCTAGTGCGTCCAGTTTTGATAGCAAAATTCAGTTTCGACAACAAAATTCAGTTTCGACAGTTAAGTTCAGTTTCGACAGTTAAGTTCAGAGATGAGCGGCTGATGTATTTTACATCTAGGACTTTGTGGTTATGTATTTTACGTCATGTATTGGAGATGCTATTAGAATTCCACTCAGGTTAACGTTGTTCGTTGTCTCTCTTGTCCTGCTTCAGCCTCGGCGTCGTACAACTCACCGGAGCTGCTCCAACGACGAAACCCTCCATCACAGCGGAGCAGTACCTCGGGATCCATCTCCAGACGCCTAAGATCTTCTTCCCCTCCTCCGACAGCCAAGTCAGCCGGAGCATCCTCACCGGCCAACCCAATCACCCTAAGATCGACATGGCTTCGCCAAAGAGGTTGTACACTTGTTGCATCTCTTTCTTACTCTACATGTTATACATATTGTCCACTGAGCACACGGATTTGTTCCTTTAGTGTCTCCTTGAAAGAAAAAATGCAGGAATTTTAATTTTCACTTGTCCTCCTTTTCAAATTCCTATTCATGAAGCACAAGACTAAGAGATAGTAGCATAATAGCATTATAACCGTACATTTTCTTGTGATTTGACTTAATCTCACCATGCTTCTTTGCATCCTGTGATCGTCCAATTGTTGTGAATCAAACACCCAGATTGGCAGAAATCCTGTGTTTTTAAATTCTCTGTTTTGCACGTGCATTCCTATCCTATTCCTGTCTATTTCCTATCCCGGCATTGTTGTAATCCTCCAATTCAAACGAGCCCTTATAGAATTACTTCTCTTACAGATAGTTGTCAAAGAAAACCTTGCGTGGTTTGTCCCGCTCCTGCTGCGCCGTCGTCCACCCCAGCTCAGCTGCTCCAACGACAGAAGGGTCCAGCACAACAGGGATCTGGCCTCCAAACTGTCTTTCGCCGCCTCAGATCTTCTTCCCCGCCGCTGGCAGCCATGAAAACTGCACTACCATCATCAACCGAGCAGATGACCTCGAGGACTACACGGGTCCGTAAGAGAGGTCGCACTCTTTCATGTCTTCTTATGTTATGCATCGCTTAATATTACATGCTACTTTATCGTCCTGTTCACCGATTAGACTCTGAGTCAGCTCCAAACTAATGGTCAAACTTGAGTTTTTAAATGGTTGTGGGGTACATATCGGGCCCGCTATCAATAGTATCTACCTACTATCTGGTTAATCTCCGGTGTCTACTGTGAGTTTCATGTTGGGTGGGAAACAAACAGTAAAGAAGCCATTATATGTATTTTTAACTGAAGCCATTATCTGCCTACTATTATTGGTTTTGGGTCTATCCACAGGTTGCTACCATCACTCTGGATTTCTGCATGCACTCCTTACATAATCTCACTATGTTTTATTCCTATGCATGACAGTTATTGTAAACAATGGAACTGAACATGTGGAGCAAAAGAGACGAGCCTTGTGTGGCAATAAAATTTCATGCAGAAGTCGCTCCATGGTAGGCGCAAAGGCAGCCCCCCTCCACGCATTTCGGATTGTAATCGAGAGGAAGATATCTGTTCTGAGGGGGATTCAGAAGGAGAAGACAACTCCTATTTACCCCCTGAGGTCTTCGCTCTAACTTGGCATGCTGATGTTGGTTATATCATGCATATGGTGTCTTGCATTGCTTACTTTATACATCAAATATGTCATCTGCTTAGTTTAGACATCCTTTGTGCGAATGCCATCTGTTTAGTTTATTCATCGTTTATGGGAATTATGCAACGCCATCTTGTTTAGCCAGGCATCATATATGTGAATTTTGTAATGCCATCCTGCTTAGCCAGTCATCTTATATGTAAATTATATCAGGCCATCCATTTTTTCGTTACATATTACATTTGTCAACAATGTTATTACATTCAACTGCTCTTCGTGTGCATCAACCATTCGACACGGTGATGGCAAATTCTGGAGTGAAAACAAAGTCTTCAGAGCAGACTATGCTATCTGACGAAGCGCATATCTCGCTGGTTATGGATAGCTCCTCAGAGGAGGATTCAGAGACAGATGACCAGTCCTATTCCCCCCAAGGTGTATGCTCTAACTTGGCAGGGTTATGTTGCTCATATCGTGCGTATGGTGTCTCCCATTGCTATGGCATTTGATTAGTTTAGACATGCTTTGTGTGAATGCCACCTATTCAATGTTTAATTACCATATATGTGAATTATGCATTGCCATCTTGTTGCAAGACATTATATATGTGAATTATACAATGCTATCTTGTTACAAAGGCATTATATATGTGAATTATGCAATGCCATGCTGTTTAGCCAATCATCATGTATGTGAATTATATCATGCTATCATTTTTTTTTGTATTACATGTTCCATTTGGCGACAACATTTGTATATTCAACTACTCTTCTTGTGCATCAGCCATTTGAAGTGGTGATGGAAGTATCTAGAGTGAAAACAAGGTATTCAGAGCAGACAATGCTACCTGCTGAAGCAGACATCTTGCTTGTTACATAGAGCTCCTCGGAGGAGGATTCGGAGACTGATGACCAGTCCTATTTTCCCCCTGAGGTCTATGCTCAAACTTGGCAGGGTTATATTACCCATGTCATGCATGTTGTCTTGCATTGCTTAGTTTTTACATCATATATGGATTGCCATCTGCTTACTTGCTTACTATATAAATCATATATTTGAATTATATCATGCCATCATGTTTACATAGTACATACACATCATCCATCTGAATTATGGCATGGCAACCCATTTAATTAAGACATCATATAGTTATATCATCTCATCTTGTTTATTGTTTACAGTCATCATATTTTCAATTATGGCATTCTATCCGTGAATGTATGTGAATTATGGCACGCCAACCTATTTAATAAACACATTATATAGTTATGTCATGTCATCCTGTTTACATAGTCTCATATTTTGAACTATGTCTTTCCATCTTTTTTAGTTAGCCATCATAATGTGAAATTGTGTCATGCTATCCTATTTAGTTAGCCATCATATATGTGAAATTGTGTCATGCTATCCTGTTTGGTTAGACAACATAGATATGAATTATTGGATGCCCTCTTTTATTCCCCACTATCCATTGCACCTGTCTATCATACAATGTCTATACTTTCAATTACTTTTCTTGTTTATCAGCCATTTGAATTGGAGAGCGTGATGGCAGTATCTAAGGGAGTAACAACACGGTCTTCAGAAAAGATAGTGCTACCAGTTGATGCAGATAGAACCACGGTTGTACTTGCCCAAGGACCAGATCCACCACACATAACCTAGACTCTCACAGATTGTACCCCTACCCAGTTGGAAAGAGAACCAGCTACACCCCTGTTGGGGATCGTAGCAGAAATTCAAAATTTTCCTACGTGTCACCAAGATCAATCTATGGAGAGACTAACAACGAGAGAGAGGAGTGCATCTTCATACCCTTGAAGATCGCAATGCGGAAGCATTACAAGAACGTGGTTGGTGGAGTCGTGCACGCAGCGATTCAGATCGCGGTCGATTCCGATCTAAGCGCTGAACAACGGCGCCTCCGCGTTCAACACACGTACAGCCCGGTGACGTCTCCCACGCCTTGATCCAGCAAGGAGAGAGGGAGAGGTTGGGGAATACTCCATCCAGCAGCAGCACAACGGCATGGTGATGGTGGAGGAGCGCGGTACTCCAGCAGGGCTTCGCCAAGCACTACGAGAGATGAGGAGGGAGAGGGGTAGGGCTGCACCAAGAGAGAGATCAAATCACGTGTTGGGCAGCCCCCAATACCTCAAGTATATATAGGGGGAGGGGAGGGGCTGCGCACCCTTCTAGGGTTCCCTCCCTAGGGGGGCGGCAGCCCTAGATGCCATCTAGGGTGGCGGCCAAAGGGGAGAGGAGAGGGGGGCGCCCTAGGGTGGGCCTTAAGGCCCATCTGGACCTAGGGTTTGCCCCCTTCCCACTATCCATGCACCTTGGGCCTTGGTGGGGGGCGCACCAGCCCACCTGGGGCTGGTCCCCTCCCACACTTGGCCCACGCAGCCTTCTGGGGCTGGTGGCCCCACCGGGTGGACCCCCGAGACCCTCCCGGTGGTCCCGGTACGTTACCGATAGCACCCGAAACTTTTTCGGTGACCAAAACGGGACTTCCCATATTTAAATCTTTACCTCCGGACCATTCCGGAACTCCTCGTGACGTCCGGGATTGAGGGAGTCCTGAGTTAGGGGGTGTCCGGATAGCCGGACTATACCTTCGGCCGGACTCCTGGCCTATGAAGATACAAGATTGAAGAATTTGTCCCGTGTCTGGAAGGGACTTTCCTTGGCGTGGAAGGCAAGCTTGGCGATACGAATATGTAGATCTCCTACCATTGTAACCGACTCTGTGTAACCCTAGCCCTCTCCGGTGTCTATATAAACTGGAGGGTTTTAGTCCGTAGGACGAACAACAAGCATACCATAGGCTGGGTTTAGCCTCCTTGATCTCGTGGTAGATCTACTCTTGTACTACCCATATCATCAATATTAATCAAGCAGGACGTAGGGTTTTACCTCCATCAAGAGGGCCCGAACCTGGGTAAAACATCGTGTCCCCTGCCTCCTGTTACCATGCGCCTAGACGCACAGTTCGGGACCCCCCACCCGAGATCCGCCGGTTTTGACACCGACATTGGTGCTTTCATTGAGAGTTCCTCTGTGTCGTCACTTTTAGGCCTGATGGCTTCTCCGATCATCAACAACGATGCGATCTAGGGTGAGACCTTTCTCCCCGGACAGATCTTCGTATTCGGCGGCTTTGCACTGCGGGCCAATTCGCTTGGCCATCTGGAGCAGATCGAAAGCTACGCCCCTGGCCATCAGGTCAGATTTGGAAGTTTGAGCTACATGGCCGACCTCCGCGGAGACTTGATCTTCAACGGATTCGAGCCGCAGCCGAGCGCGCCGCACTGTCTCGATGGGCATGATCTAGCTCTGCCACCGAACAGTGCCCTGGAGGCCGCACCCACTTCTGCTCCGACCCTTAATTCGGAGCCAACTGCGCCAATTGAGGATGGGTGGTTGGACACCGCCTCAGGGGCTGCAATCTCACGGTGATCGAGCCGAACACCAGCCCTATTCTCTGTGAAGCCCGTGACTCCAAGGAGCCAGAGTCCTCTCCAGACTCCAAGCCCTCCGCGCCCCTACCGATCGAACCTGATTGGGCGCCGATCATGGAGTTCACCGCCGCTGACATCTTCCAGCACTCGCCCTTCGGCGATATTCTGAATTCACTAAAGTCTCTCTCTTTATCAGGAGAGCCCTGGCCGGACTATGGTCAGCAAGATTGGGATGCGGATGATGAAGAAATTCAAATCCCACCCACCACCCACTTCGTAGCCACTGTCGATGATTTAACCGACATGCTCGACTTCGACTCCGAAGACATCGACAGTATGGACGCCGATGCAGGAGACGATCAAGAACCAGCGCCTATAGGGCACTGTAAAGCCACCTCGTCGTATGATATATACATGGTGGACACCCCAAAAGAAGGCAATGGCGATGGAACAGGGGAGGATGACCCCTCCAAGAAGCAGCCTAAGCGCCGGCGTCAGCGGCGCCGTCCTAAATCCCGCCAAAGCAAAAACGGTGATTCCGGCACGGGAGATAGTAACACCCCGGGCAGTGCCGAAGACAACCACCTCCAGCAAGATTCAACACAAGAGGATGGAGAAGCCAGCCCTCATGAGAGAGCGGCAGACAGAGAGGTCGAGGACGATAATTATATACCTCCCTCCGAAGACGAGGCAAGCCTCGATGATGACGAATTTGTCGTGCCAGAGGATCCCGTCGAACAAGAGCGTTTCAAACGCAGGCTTATGGCCACGGCGAGCAGCCTCAAGAAAAAATAGCAACAGCTTAGAGCTGATCAAGATTTGCTAGCCGACAGATGGACTGAAGTCCTGGCGGCCGAAGAGTATGAACTCGAACGCCCCTCCAAGAGCTACCCAAAGCGCAGGTTGCTACCTCGACTAGAGGAGGAAGCACCTAAACCTACATCACCAGCGCATGATGTGGCCGATCGGCCACCCCATGGCCGCGACAGAGAAGCCTCTCGGCCCTCCACTGAAGCTGCACCCCGGCGCCGCTCAAAAAATACCAAGGCATGGGAAAATGCGCCAGACCTGCGAGATATATTGGAGGACAAGGCAAGGCAAACAAGATCGATCTACGGATCGTGTGGGCGCCCCACAGCATGAGATAGTAATCGTCACTCCGGATACAGTCAATCCGGCCGGGCCGAACACAGTAGACAAAGCTCGCTTGGGCTGCGTCGTGATATAGCCCAATACAGAGGCGCCGCACACCCACTATGCTTCACAGAAGAAGTAATGGATCATCAAATCCCTGAGGGTTTCAAACCCATGAACATCGAATCATATGATGGCACAACAGATCCTGCGGTATGGATCGAGGACTATCTCCTTCATATCCACATGGCCCATGGTGATGACCTACACGCCATCAAATACCTCCCACTCAAGCTTAAAGGACCAGCTCGGCATTGGCTTAACAGCTTGCCAGCAGAATCAATTGGTTGCTGGGACGACCTGGAAGCCGCATTCCTCGACAATTTCCAGGGCACTTATGTGCGACTACCAGACGCCGATGACCTTAGCCACATAATTCAGCAGCCAGAGGAATCGGCCAGACAATTCTGGACATGGTTCCTAACCAAGAAAAATCAAATCGTCGACTGTCCAGACGCAGAGGCCCTAGCAGCCTTCAAGCATAACATCCGCGACGAGTGGCTTGCACGGCACCTAGGATAGGAAAAGACGAAATCTATGGCAGCCCTCATGACACTTATGACCCGCTTTTGCGCGGGAGAAGACAGCTGGCTAGCTCGCAGCAATAACATGACCAAGAGCCCTGGTAATTCGGATACCAAGGAGAGCAGTGGCAGGTCACGTTGCAACAAGCAAAAGCGTCGCATTAACGGCGACAATGCTGAGGATACGGTAGTTAATAACGGATTCAGAGGCTCTAAACCAGGTCAGCGGAAAAAGCCATTCAAAAGAAATACTCCGGGCCTGTCCAGTTTGGACCGAATACTCGACCACTCATGCCAGATACATGGCACCCCCGAAAAACCAGCCAATCACACCAATAGGGATTGTTGGGTGTTCAAGCAGGCAGGCAAGTTAAATGCCGAAAGCAAAGACAAGGGGCTGCATAGCGATGACGAGGAGGAGCCCCGGCCGCCGAACAACAGTGGACAGAAAGGTTTTTCCCCACAAGTGCGGATAGTGAACATGATATACGCAACCCACGTCCCCAAGAGGGAGCGGAAGCGTGCGCTAAGGGACGTATACGCGATGGAGCCAGTCGCCCCAAAGTTCAACCCATGGTCTTCCTGCCCGATCACCTTTGATCAAAGGGACCACCCCACTAGCACCCGTCATGGCGGATTCGCCGCATTGGTTCTAGACCCAATTATTGACGGATTTCACCTCACTAGAGTCCTTATGGACGGCGGCAGCAGCCTGAACCTGCTTTACCAGGATACAGTGCGGAAAATGGGCATCGATCCCTCGAGGATTAAACCCACTAAAACAACCTTTAAAGGCATCATACCAGGTGTAGAGGCCAACTGTACAGGCTCAGTTACACTTGAAGTGGTCTCTTCGGATCTCCGGATAATTTCCGAAGCGAGGAGTTAATCTTCGACATAGTCCCGTTCCGCAGTGGCTATCACGCACTGCTCGGGCGAACCGCATTTGCCAAGTTCAATGCGGTGCCGCACTATGCATACCTCAAGCTCAAGATGCCAGGCCCTCGAGGAGTCATCACGATCAATGGAAACATCGAACGCTCTCTCCGAATGGAGGAGCATACGGCGGCTATCACAGCGGAAGTACAAAGCAGCCTCTCAAGGCAATTCTCCAGTCCGGCCATTAAACGTCTGGAGACCGTCAAGCGCGCCCGGAGTAACCTACAACAAGACAGCCCGGCATGTTCCGAGCAAGCATAGCAATGCGGCCCCAACCCCAGCCCTCGCGAACTTGCGAAACCAGCGTTGCGCGTACATAACTACGCTCTGGAAATACCATGGGCAAAAGGGGAGGGGCACCATCACGGCACGCCCGAAACGCGGCTTAAACCGCACTAGGGGCCGCCAATTTCTTAATTTTCTCTTATTTTCAGGACTCCATTCTTTGGAAGGCTTGTCTGGTAGTACAATTGCCGCACAAACGATACAACCAGGGAAGCAGAAAGCTACGCTGCACTATGGAACTCTAAGGTGGTCTCTATAACGAGCAGTATACCTGTTTCACATAACATTCCATAACTCGCCCCTGGAAAGGACATGTTAAATAGTCCCATCTTTTGCTTATTGCAGTATTTGTATCGTTCTACTTTGATCGCAGCTTTTTTTAAAAACAATGCATAGCTTCTGTCTATTATTGCATTACTCTTTTTTACGGATATGTGTTCATTAATGACATGTTGGACCCGTACACTTTGGTACAGCCAATACGCCAGGGGCTTACGTACCCCACAATACGGTGTGAGAAGTCCGAACACTTTCACAAGTGTGGCACCCCGAACTTATAGCATTATATGCATCGGCTCCGAATCATGTCTTGGGTCAATAGTTGGGTTTGCCCGGCTCCTATGTTTTGGTACCTTACGTTCCGTTATATCAGCTAAGGTAGCACTAGGAGAACTAGTACGATTGTGCCCCAGTTGAGCTGGGCTAAGCACCTCAGTAGAGAAAGCTAAAACTGACCGTCATGATGAGGCGAGAGCTGGTCGCTGTTCGAGAGGTTTTCGAGTCCCTAAAGGCTTATGCCGCTTAGAGCGAGGAGTCGGCTTTGCCTGGCCTAGGCGTGGATAGCGCCCCGAACTCGGTCTTCCGAACACTAGGGGCTTCGCCGAAATTTAAAATTATAGAATTCTATGGCTAAGTGAGAGTGTTCAAGCATTATAGTCTGATTGCCTTGTTCGTTGTGTTGAGCGCCTCCCTCGAAGGACCCAAGAATGGGAAAAAGAGCGCTCATGTTTATCCCGAACACCCCAGGACTCGTGCCATGGGGGCAGAAGCCGACGACTCGCCATCTCTCAAATTTGATAAATGTCCGCACAGAAGGTAATATTTTAAATTCAAAAAGCATTGCTTAGCGCACATGAACAAGTATTCAGCGCACAGGACAAAACGAGCGAGTTTACTGAAAAATTACATCCATGGAACATTCATCCGCCACAAGGAGGGCACCCTTCAGAACGCCGTCATAATACATATTGGGCTTGCGATGCTCCTTGCCCGGCGGTGGCCCGTCCTTCACAAGCTTCTCAGCATCCTGCTTGCCCCGGTGCACCTTTGCACGGGCAAGCGCCCTACGGGCACCCTCAATGCATACGGAGCGCTTGATGACTTCGAGACATGGATAGGCCTCCACAAGTCGCCTCACCAGCCTGAAGTAGCTCCCAGGCATGGCCTCTCCAGGCCACAGCCGGACTATGAGGCCCCTCATGGCCTGTTCGGCAACCTTATGGAGCTCGACCAGCTATTTCAGCTGGTCGCTTAAGGGCACCGGGTGTTCGGCCTCAGCATACTGAGACCAGAACACCTTCTCCATCGAGCTTCCCTCCTCGGCTCGGTAGAAGGCAGCGGCATCCGACACGCTACGGGGCAAGTCTGCGAATGCTCCTAGAGAGCTCCGGATTCGGGTAAGTAACAAGTAATTCACTTTTACGTGCTTGCTTTGCATAAAGAATGCCTTACTCGCCGCTATCTTTTTTATTGCCTCAACCTCCTGGAGGGCCTTCTGGGCTTCGGCCTTGGCAGACTTGGCATCTTCAATGGCCGCCGCGAGCTCAGACTCTCGCGTCTTCGAGTCAAGCTCCAAACTCTCATGTTTTTTCATGAGAGCCTGGAGCTCTAGCCGCACCTCACCAACCTGCGTCTCATGCTTCTCCCGCTCGGTGCGCTCCATGGCCGCCCTCTTCTCGGCCTCGGACAGCGCTTGCTTAAGGGTCGCCACCTCAGTTGTGGCCCCTACAATAGCCGCGTTAATCCTGTCACTTTTTGCAATTGCACCTTTCACATATCTCAATAAGGTATTTCTTACCTTCCTTCTCCTCGAGCTGCTGCTTGGCTAGGCCGAGCTCTTGCTCGGACCGCTCGAGGTTCTGCTTCAGCGTGCCCATCTCCGCAGTCAGTGCGCCGGATGCTAGCAGCGAAGCCTGCATATGCATATTGACTTACTTTTGTTAGACTCCTGCGAACGTTATTAGATCCTCTATTCGGCTTTTCTTTTCGAACGGCAAACAGAGCATCAGGGGCTACTGTCTATGCGGTAATATTTTTACATATCTTTTACTTAACTCAAAGCCTGTTAGAAGGCTGGCACAGGCTTCAGTCAGTCCGCTCTTGGCGGACTGAACCTTCTGGATCACCGCACTCATAACAGTGCGGTGCTCCTCGTCGATGGAGGCGCCCTTAAGCACCTCCAGCAAATTGTCCGGTGCCTCCGGTTGGACGGAGGTCACCGGCTCGGTAGGCTTGCTCCTCTTGGAAGGAGGCTGCCTACCGGAGTCCGGAACCATTGAAGGTTCTGGCGCGGTGTCCGGCTCAAGGCCGGACTTGGAGCCCTTGGGGGTTCTATCCCCTTTACGCCTGGAGTCCGGGAGGTCGCCTTGCGGCGCCTCCAGGACCACCTCCTCCTGGCTTGGAACCTGTTGGGACACCACCTCGGCGTCGCCCGTAGGGTGGTGGGGAGGGAGCCGTCGGAAGCGAATTCACATCCGACGAATCCAGGGAGCCGCTCGACGACTCATTGAGCCCGGCCTTGGGCGGACTGCATAGTCATGTTCGGTGTAAGGAGGAGCTGTGCAAGAAAGGAACACTATGAATTGCTCTCGTGTCCGGATACTTACGATCTTGCCAGGGGCTTGGGCCTGTGCGGCCACTCCTCTTCGCCATCGTCGGCGTTGGTGGAGTAGTTCGGAGGAAGGGTCTTCCCCTTCTTGGACCCTTGGGCCTCCCCAGTTGGGGCGGCCTTCCTTTCCTTCTCTCCCCCCGCTGGAGGGGGAGAGGTCTCTTCTTCCTCCTCCTCGTCTTCATGGGAGGAGTGCGCCTTGGAGTCGTCGGATGATGAACCCGACACCTCCTGGCGCCGGGCACTCTTTCGAGTTCCCGTGGCCTTCATCTTGGCCTTCTTCTCCGGCACCACATAGGGTGCCGGAACCAGCAGCTTCGCCAAGCGAGCGTCCGCTGGGCCTTCGGGCAAAGGAGCCGGACAGTTGATCGATCCGGACGTCTCCTGCCAATCCTGTCAAAGGTAAGGGAGCTTAGATCCCGCATGGAGTCAAACTATGAAAAACTAATACCCTGTAAAAGGTAAAGACAGCTTACCGCACGAGCGTGACGCTGCGTGCTGAATCCGCGATCCTCGGTAGCGGATGCGGGGGCCTCGGCGCCCTTGAAAAGCACCTTCCAGGCATCTTTGTACGTCGTGTCGAAGATCCTGCTCAGAGTTCGGTGTCACGCCGGGTCGAACTCCCACAGGTTGAAAGCCCGTTGTTGACACGGGAGGATCCGGCGGATGAGCATAACCTGGACTACGTTGACAAGTTTGAGCTTCTTGTCCACTAGGGTTTGGACGCATGTTTGGAGTCCGGTCAGCTCTCCTTTTTTACCCCACGACAGGCCCGTATCTTTTCCAGGAGGCAAGCCGCGTAGGGGGTCCAGATCGGAACTCGGGGGCTGCGACCCATTCAGGGTCGCGCGGCTCGGTGATGTAAAACCACCCCGACTGCCACCCCTTTAGGGACTCCACGAAGGAGCCCTCGAGCCATAGGACGTTGGGCTTCTTGCCCACCATGGCGCCTCCGTACTCCGCTTGGGTGCCGCGCACCACCTTCGGCTTAACATTGAAAGTCTTGAGCCATAGGCCGAAATGGGGGCGGATGCGGAAGAAAGCCCCGCACACGACGATAAACGTCGAGATGTTGAGGACAAAGTTCGGGGCCAGATCGTGGAAATCCAGGCCATAGTAGAACATGATCCCCTGGACAAATGGGTGGAGAGGGAAGCCCAGTCCGCGGAGGAAATGGGGGAGGAACACCACCCTCTCATGGGGCCTAGGGGTGGGGATGAGTTGGCCCTCTTCGGGAAGCCGGTGCGCAATGTCGTTTGATAAGTATCCGGCCTTCCTCAGTCTTTTGATGTGTCCCTCCGTGACGGAGGAGACCATCCACTTGCCTCCCGCTCCGGACATGGCTGGAGAAGGTTGAGGTGGGGTGTGCGAACTTGGGCGTTGGAGCTCGAGTGCACGGAAATGGATAGGCACAGGAGGAAGAAGGCATGGATGAAAAGGTGGATCCCTATCCCCTTATATGGGCAGACATGACTATGCGTCCCCACCAGCCTGGTAAAACTCGCTTATCTCCCAAGCGCCATAATCAATGGCATGGTTGGGTTACCCATACCCGTATTGATGAGAATCCCGGAATAAGGGGACACGATCTCTGCTTTGACAAGACGTGCCAAGGAAACCGCCTCGCTAAACGCGTTGAGGTAGAACAGTAAAACGATTCGAATAAAGACTTGGCCGTGGTGTGGTGTCACGCTACGGAATACGTCAGCAGATTAGATTTGTGTAAATATAATTCTCTCTATGGCAATATGTGGAAACTTATTTTGCAGAGCCGGACACTACCTTGGTGTTCAAAATCTTCCATGAAGTACTTGGAGGGGGAACCCACCTTGCAATGCCGAAGACAATCTGCGCGCCAGACTCATTGTCATTGAAGCCTGGTTCAGGGGCTACTGAGGGAGTCCTGGGTTAGGGGGTGTCCGGATAGCCGGACTATACCTTCGGTCGGACTCCTGGACTATGAAGATACAAGATTGAAGACTTTGTCTCGTGTTCGGAAGGGACATTCCTAGGCGTGGAAGGCAAGCTTGGCGATACGGATATGTAGATCTCCTACCATTGTAACCGACTCTGTGTAACCCTAGCCCTATCCGGTGTCTATATAAACCGGAGGGTTTTAGTCCATAGGACGAACAACAATCATACCATAGGCTAGATTTTAGGGTTTAGCCTCCTTGATCTCGTGGTAGATCTACTCTTGTACTACCCATATCATCAATATTAATCAAGCAGGACGTAGGGTTTTACCTCCATCAAGAGGGCCCGAACCTGGGTAAAACATCGTGTCCCCTGCCTCCTGTTACCATCCGCCTAGATGCACAGTTCGGGACCCCCTACCCGAGATCCGCCGGTTTTGACACTGACAGGGATCTCATCCGGGACTCCGAACAACATTCGGTAACCGCGTACATACTTTCCCTATAACCCTAGCATCATCGAACCTTAAGTGTGTAGACCCTACGGGCTCGGGAATAATGCAGACATGACCGAGACATCTCTCTGGTCAATAACCAACAACGGGATCTAGATACCCATGTTGGCTCCCACATGTTCCACGATGATCTCATTGGATGAACCACGATGTCAAGGATTCAGTCAATCCCGTATACAATTCCCTTTGTCTACCGGTATAGTACTTGCCCGAGATTCGATCGTCGGTATCCTGATACCTTGTTCATTCTCGTTACCGGCAAGTCTCTTTACTCGTTCTGTAACACATCATCCTGTGATCAACTCCTTGGTCACATTGTGCACATTATGATGATGTCCTACCGAGTGGGCCCAGAGATACCTCTCCGTTTACACGGAGTGACAAATCCCAGTCTTGATTCGTGCCAACCCAACAGACACTTTTGGAGATACCCGCAGTGCACCTTTATAGCCACCCAGTTACGTTGTGACGTTTGGTACACCCAAAGCATTCCTGCGGTATCCGGGAGCTGCACAATCTCATGGTCTAAGGAAATGATACTTGACATTAGAAAAGCTTTAGCATACGAACTACATGATCTTGTGCTAGGCATAGGATTGGGTCTTGTCCATCACATCATTCTCCTAATGATGTGATCCTGTTATCAACGACATCCAATGTCCATGGTCAGGAAACCGTAACCATCTATTGATCAACGAGCTAGTCAACTAGAGGCTTACTAGGGACATGGTGTTTGTCTATGTATCCACACATGTATCTGAGTTTCCTATCAATACAATTCTAGCATGGATAATAAACGATTATCATGAACAAGGAAATATAATAATAACTAATTTATTATTGCCTATAGGGCATATTTCCAACAGTCTCCCACTTGCACTAGAGTCAATAATCCAGTTCACATCGCCATGTGATTAACACTCAAGGTCACATCCCCATGTGACTAACACCCAAAGAGTTTACTAGAGTCAATAATCTAGTGCACATTACTATGTGATTACCACTCAATGAGTTCTGGGTTTGATCATGTTATGCTTGCGAGAGATGTTATAGTCAACGAGTCTGAACCTTTCAGATCCGTGTGTGCTTTACAAATCTCTAAGTCATCTTGTAGATGCAACTACCACGCTCTATTTGGAGCTATTCCAAATAACTGTTCTACTATACGAATCCGGTTTACTACTCAGAGTCATCCGGATTAGTGTCAAAGATTGCATCGGCGTAACCCTTTACGACGAACTCTTTTACCACCTCCATAATCGAGAAAATTCCTTAGTCCACTAGTTACTAAGGATAAGTTCGACCGTTGTTATGTGATCCATTCCTGGATCACTCTTGTACCCCTTGACTAACTCATGGCAAGGCACACTTCAGGTGCGGTACACAGCATAGCATACTATAGAGCCTACGTCTAAAGCATAGGGGACGACCTTCGTCCTTTCTCTCTATTCTGCGTGGTCAGGTTTTGAGTCTTACTCAATACTCATACCTTATGACACAGCCAAGAACTCCTTCTTTGCCGATCTATTTTTGAACTCCTTCAAAATTTTGTCATGGTATGTGTTCGTTTGAAAGTATTATTAAGCGCTTTGATCTATCCTTATAGATCTTGATGCTCAATGTTCAAGTAGCTTAATCCAGGTTTTCCATTGAAAAATACTTTTCAAATGACCCTGCATGCTTTCCAGAAATTCTACATCATTTCTGATCAACAATATGTTAACAACATATACTCATCAAAAATTCTATAGTGCTCCCACTCACTTCTTTGGAAATACAAGTTTCTCATAAACTTTGTATAAACCCAAAATCTTTGATCATCTCATCAAAGCGTACATTCCAACTCCGAGATGCATACTCCAGTCCTTAGAAGGATTGCTAGAGCTTTGCATACTTGTCAGCATCTTTCAGGATTGACAAAACTTTTCTGGTTGTATCACATACAACCTTTCCTCAACAAAAATGTCGATGAAACAATGTTTTGACATCCTATCTGCAAGATTTCATAAATAATGCAGTAACTACTAACATAATTCCAATAGACTCTTAGCATCGCTACGAGTGATAAAGTCTCATCGTAGTCAACTCCTTGAACTTGTCGAGAAACATTTTAACGACAAGTCGAGCTTTCTTAATGGTGACACTTACCATCGTTGTCTGTCTTCCTTTTAAAATCCATCTGCACCTAACAGGCTTACGACCATCAAGTAGTTCTTTCAAGGTCTATACTTTCTTTTATACATGGATCCTCTCTCGAATTTTATGGCCTCAAGCCATTCGTTGGAATCCGGGCCCACCATCGCTTCTCCATAGCTCGTAGGTTCATTGTTGTCTAGCAACATGACTTCCAAGACAGGATTACGTACCACTCTAAAGTAGTACACATCCTTGTCGACCTATGAGGTTTGGTAGTGACTTGATCCGAAGTTTCATGATCATTATCATAAGCTTCCACTTCAATTGGTGTAGGTGCCAGAGGAACAACTTCCTGTGCCCTGCGACACACTAGTTGAAGTGACAGTTCAATAACCTCATCAAGTCTCCACCATCCTCCCACTCAATTCTTTCGAGAGAAACTTTTCCTCGAGAAAGGACCCGTTTCTAGAAACAATCACTTTTGCTTTCGGATTTGAAATAGGAGGTATACCCAACTATTATTGGGTATTCTATGAACATGCATTAATCCGCTTTGGGTTTGAGCTTATCAGCCAGAAACTTTTTCACATAAGCGTCGCAGCCTCAAACTTTTAAGAAATGACAACTTAGGTCTCTCTAAACCTATAGTTCATACGGTGTCGTCTCAACGGAATTGTGTGGTGCCCTATTTAAAGTGAATGTGGTTGTCTCTAATGCCTAACCCATAAACGATAGTGGTAATTCGACAAGAGGCATTATGGTATGCACCATATCCAATAGGGTGCAGTTATGATGTTCGGACACACCATCACACTATGGTGTTCCAGGCGGTATTAGTTGTGAAACAATTTCCACAATGTCTTAATTGTGTGCCAAACTCATAACTCAGATATTCATCTCTATGATCATATCATAGACATTTTATCATCTTGTCACGATGATCTTCAACTTCACTCTGAGATTACTTGAACCTTTCAATAATTCAGACTTGTGTTTCATCAAGTAAATATACTCAGCATCTACTCAAATCATCTGTGAAGTAAGAACATAACGATATCCACTGCGTGCCTCAGCACTCATTGGACTGCACACATCAAAATGTATTACTTCCAACAAGTTGCTTTCTTGTTCCATCTTACTGAAAATGAGGTCTTTCAGTCATCTTGCCCATGTGGTATGATTTGCATGTCTCAAGTGATTCAAAATCAAGTGAGTCCAAACGATCCATCTGTATGGAGTTTCTTCATGCATATCTACCAATAGACATGGTTCGCATGTCTCAATCTTTTCAAAAACAAGTGAGTCCAAAGATCCATCAACGTGGAGCTTCTTCATGCGTTTTACACCAACATGACAAAATGGCAGTGCCACAAGTACATGGTACTATCATTACTATCTTATATCTTTTGGCATGAACATGTGTATCACTATGATCGAGATTCAATAAACCATTCATTTTAGGTGCAAGACCATTGAAGGTATTATTCAAATAAACAGAGTAACCATTATTCTCCTTAAATGAATAACCGTGTGGCGATAAACATAATCCAATCATGTCTATGCTCCACGCAAAAACCAAATAACAATTATCTCGGTTTAACACCAATCCCGATGGTAGAGGGAGCGTCCGATGTTTGATCACATCAACCTTGGAATCACTTCCAACATATCGTCATCTCACCTTTAGCTAGTCTCCGTAGCCTTTTATTTCGAGTTACTAACACTTAGCAACTGAACCGGTATTTATTACCCTGGTGCTACTAGGAGTACTAGTAAAGTACACAATAATACAATGTATATTTAAAATACTTATGTCGACCTTGCCAGCCTTCTCATCTACCAAGTATCTAGGGTAGTTCTGCTTCAGTGACCATTCCCCTCATTATAGAAGCACTTAGTCTCGGGTTTGGTTCAACCTTGGGTTTCTTCACCAGAGCAGCAACTGATTTGTCGTCTCATGAAGTATCCCTTCTTTCCCTTGCCCTTCTTGAAACTAGTGGTTTTACTAACCATCAACAATTGATGCTCCTATTTGATTTCTACTTTCGCGGTGTCAAACATCGCGAATTGCTCAAGGATCATCATGTCTATCCCTGATATGTTATAGTTCATCACTAAGCTCTAATAGCTTGGTGGTAGTGACTATGGAGAACTATCACTATCTCATCTGGAAGATTAACTCCCACTCGATTCAAGCGATTGTAGTACTTAGACAATCTGAGCACATTCTCAATGATTGAGCTTTTCTCCCTTAGTTTGCAGGTTTAAGAAACTTGTCAGAGGTCTCATACCTCTTGACGTGGGCACTAGTCTGAAATCCCAATTTCATTCTTTGGAACATCTCATATGTTCTGCGACGTTTCATAAACATCTTTGGTGCCACAATTCTAAACCGTTAGTATTACGCAGTGAACTATCACGTAGTCATCAAAACGTGTATGTCAGATGTTTCCCAACATTCACAGACGACACTTGAGGTTCAATGCACTGAGCGGTGCATTAAGGACATAGCCCTTCTGTGCAGCAACGAGGACAATCCTCAGTTCACGGACCCAGTCCGCATAATTGCTACTGTCAACTCTCAACTAAATTTTCTCTAGGAACATATCTAAAACAGTAGAACCAAAGTGTGAGCTACGACATAATTTGCAAAGACTTTTGACTAAGTTCATGATAATTAAGTTCATCTAATCAAATTATTCAATGAACTCCCACTCAGATAGACATCCCTCTAGTCATCTAAGTGATACATGATCCGAGTCAACTAGGCCATGTCCGATCATCACGTGAGACAGACTAGTCATCATCGGTGAACATCTTCATGTTGAGCGTATCCACTATACGACTCATGTTCGACCTTTCGGTCTTCCGTGTTCCGAGGCCATGTCTGTACATGCTAGGCTCGTCAAGTTAACCTAAGTGTATTGCGTGTGTAAATCTAGCTTACACCCGTTGTATGCGAACGTTAGAACCTATCACACCCGATCATCACGTGGTGCTTCGGAACAACGGACCTTAGCAACGGTGCACGGTTAGGGGGGACACTTTCTTGAAATTATTGCGAGGGATCATCTTATTTATGCTACCGTCGTTCTAAGCAAATAAGATGTAAACATGACAAACATCACATGCAAATCATAAAGTGACATGATATGGCCAATATCATCTTGCGCCTTTTGATCTCGATCTTCAAGGCGTGGCATGATCACCTTTGTCACCGGCATGAAACCATGATCTCCATCATCGTGTCTTCATGAAGTTGCCTCGCCAACTATTACTTCTACTACTACGGCTAACGGTTAGCAATAAAGTAAAGTAATTACATGGCGTTTTCATTGACACGCAGATCATAAATAAATTAAGACAACTCCTATGGCTCCTGCCAGTTGTCATACTCATCGACATGCAAGTCATGATTCCTATTACAAGAACATGATCAATCTCATACATCACATATATCATTCATCACATCCTTTTGGCCATATCACATCACATGGCATATGCTGCAAAAACAAGTTAGACGTCCTCTAATTGTTGTTGCAAGTTTTTACGTGGCTGCTATAGGTTTCTAGCAAGAACGTTTCTTACCTACGCCAAAACCACAACGTGATATGCCAATTTCTATTTACCCTTCATAAGGACCCTTTTCATCGAATCCGATATGACTAAAGTGGGAGAGACAGACACCATATATCCACCTTATGCAACTAGTGCATGTCAGTCGGTGGAACCAGTCTCACGTAAGCGTACGTGTAAGGTCGGTCCGGGCCGCTTCATCCCACGATGCTGCCGAATCAAGATAAGACTAGTAACGACAAGTAAATTGACAAAATCGATACCCACAACAACTTGTGTTCTACTCGTGCATAGAAACTACGCATAGACCTAGCTCATGATGCCACTGTTGGGGATCGTAGCAGAAATTTAAAATTTTCTATGCATCACCAAGATCAAGATAAGACTAGTAACGGTGAGAAAGTTGAACAAATCATCGCCCACAACTGCTTCATCCCCCGATGCCGCCGGATCAAGATAAGACTAGTAACGGTGAGAAATTTGAACAAATCATCGCCCACAACTGCTTTGTGTTCTACTCGTGCATAGAATCTACGCATAAACCTAGCTCATTATGGCATTGTTGGGGATCGTAGCAGAAATTCAAAATTTTCCTACGTGTCACCAAGATCAATCTATGGAGAGACTAGCAACGAGAGAGAGGAGTGCATCTTCATACCCTTGAAGATCGCAATGCGAAAGCATTACAAGAACACGGTTGGTGGAGTCGTACACGTAGCGATTCAGATCGCGGTCGATTCTGATCTAAGCGCCGAACAACGGCGCCTCCGCGTTCAACACACGTACAACCCGGTGACATCTCCCACGCCTTGATCCAGCAAGGAGAGAGGGAGAGGTTGGGTAAGACTCCGTCCAGCAGCAGCACAACGGCATGGTGATGGTGGAGGAGGGCGGTACTCCAGCAGGGCTTCGCCAAGCACTACGAGAGACGAGGAGGGAGAGGGGTAGGGCTGCACCAAGAGAGAGATCAAATCACGTGTTGGGCAGCCCGCAATACCTCAAGTATAAATAGGGGGAGGGGAGGGGCTGCGCCCCCTTCTAGGGTTCCCTCCCTAGGGGGGCGGCAGCCCTAGATGCCATCTAGGGTGGCGGCCAAAGGGGAGAGGAGAGGGGGGCGCGCTAGGGTGGGCCTTAAGGCCAATCTGGACCTAGGGTTTGCCCCCTTCCCATTCTCCATGCACCTTGGGCCTTGGTTGGGGGCGCACCAGCCCACCTGGGGCTGTTCCCCTCCCACACTTGGCCCACGCAGCCTTCTAGGGCTGGTGGCCCCACCTGGTGGACCCCCTGGACCCTCCCGGTGGTCCCGGTACGTTACCGATAGCACCCGAAACTTTTCCGCTGACCAAAACGGGACTTCCCATATATAAATCTTTACCTCCGAACCATTCCGGAACTCCTCGTGACGTCTGGGTTCTCATCCGGACTTCGAATAACATTCGGTAACCGCGTACATACTTTCCCTATAACCCTAGCGTCATCGAACCTTAAGTGTGTAGACCCTACGGGCTCGGGAATAATGCAGACATGACCGAGACATCTCTCTGGTCAATAACCAACAGCGGGATCTGGATACCCATGTTGTCTCCCACATGTTCCACAATAATCTCATCGGATGAACCACGATGTCAAGGATTCAGTCAATCCTGTATACAATTCCCTTTGTCTACCGGTATAGTACTTGCCCGAGATTCGATCGTCGGTATCCTGATACCTTGTTCAATCTCATTACCGGCAAGTCTCTTTACTCGTTCTGTAACACATCATCCTGTGATCAACTCCTTGGTCACATTGTGCACATTATGATGATGTCCTACCGAGTGGGCCCAGAGATACCTCTCCGTTTACACGGAGTGACAAATCCCAGTCTTGATTCGTGCCAACCCAACAGACACTTTTGGAGATACCCGCAGTGCACCTTTATAGCCACCCAGTTACGTTGTGACGTTTGGTACACCCAAAGCATTCCTACGGTATCCGGGAGCTGCACAATCTCATGTTCTAAGGAAATGATACTTGACATTAGAAAAGCTTTAGCATACGAACTACATGATCTTGTGCTAGGCTTAGGATTGGGTCTTGTCCATCACATCATTCTCCTAATGATGTGATCCTGTTATCAACGACATCCAATGTCCATGGTCAGGAAACCGTAACCATCTATTGATCAACAAGCTAGTCAACTAGAGGCTTACTAGGGACATGGTGTTTGTCTATGTATCCACACATGTATCTGAGTTTCCTATCAATACAATTCTAGCATGGATAATAAACGATTATCATGAACAAGGAAATATAATAATAACTAATTTATTATTGCATCTAGGGCATATTTCCAACAACCCCTTCTAACTCCAACCCCGACAGATAGTAACCCAGTTCCAGTTGACACAACACCGTCTCCACCACAGAGCACCCAAACACGAGTAGTTAGAAGGGAACTGTAGTGCCCAAAGCACGAGGACCACCACTCCGAATCCCAACTCAACGCTTAAAGGAGAAGAAGATTTGTTCTCAGGTCAGGTTCTGTAGCTATGGTTCATACTCCTTTGCTCTTGCATGACTGTATTTACTCATACCAACTATTTTCCAATTTGAAGGATGGAATTGAAACTCCAATGGCACAACAGGTATATTTTAAACCTGTTTCTTTAACTGGTTTGCTGTTGTAACCTGCTCTATGTTGATTTCAGTTTCAATTGAATAAACAGTTATGTTCTCATGTCATGCACATTACAAGTGTTGTTATTGCTCTATAGTTACCCACACTTATATTCTGTCTATTCTGCTTTGTCTTGAACGAATATTATTTGAACTGTGTCTCTATCTTGATTTGGCAACAAAAACTAGAATGGTATAGACCATAAAGTGACCATGGTACATAGATATATGTTTGTTTCATGCTGTTATCATGTCCACTTTACTACTGAACTCATTTACCAAAATGAGTTTCATATACAACATGGTAAACATGTGATGTGTCTGCTTGTTTCTCTTTTAGAGTGCAGAAAAAATATTGGAGAACAGTACCGCGTTATTCAATGGTAAAGGAAGTAATGCAGATAAGGTTCAAGATAGTGAGACATCCCTGTTGGTCTCCAAGAAAGCTGATAAAAACTATCTTGACGATAGTGAGGGAACCCAAAAGTCTTGTCTTGATGTAGTGTTCGAGTTACTGGCCACTACTGCTGGCACAAGCTCTTCGAACTCGCTGCCTGAATCAGTTCATCTTCTTGAGTCTCAACTTCAAGTTGAAAGACATCGATCAGCTGTGCTGCGACAGGAAGCTGAAGGACTGAGGAAGTCCCTGCAGAATTCAGATGCATATTTTCTGGTGCAACAGCAAGTGCTGGAGGATTTAAGTGCCAAACAAGAGAAAGTTAATAAGATTGCTAAGCATCTTGCCAGCATTATGGGTACCCGGGATATTTGTAACACCCCGGATATGACTTCCCCAATTTGTACTCCAACTCTTGCCGTTTCCGGCGTTAAGTTATTTTTATTTTTCTCGGGTTCGGGTCTTTGTCTCCGTGTGTTGTTATCGTTGTCATTGCATCTCATATCATGTCATCATGTGCATTGCATTTGCATATGTGTTCATCTCATGCATTCGAGCATTTTCCCCGTTGTCCGTTTTGCATTCCGGCACTTCGTTCTCCTCCGGTGGTCATTTCTAGCTTTCTTTCGTGTGTGGGGTTTAAACATTTCCGGATTGGACCGAGACTTGCCAAGCGGCCTTGGTTTACTACCGGTAGACCGCCTGTCAAGTTTCGTATCATTCGGACTTCGTTTGATACTCCAACGGTTAACTGAGGGACCGAAAAGGCCTCGTGTGTGTTGCAGACCAACACCCCTCCAAGTTGGCCCAAAACCCACCAAAACCCTCTCCATCGTCTAGAGCGTTCGATCACGATCGCGTGGCCGAAAACCGTACCTCATTTGGACTCTCCTAGCTCCCTCTATGGCTATAAATAGACCCCCCCCGAAATTCGGATCTCCTTCTCCCCCCCGAAATCCTAAAATCGCCCTACCACCGACGAACATGTCCGCCGCCTAAATCGGACGCGTCCGCGCCGCGCCCCAACCAACCGCCGCCTGCCACGTGTCCCTCCACCGCCAGCCGCCGCCGCGGCCCGGCGAGCC
>NC_057806.1:89896602-89905997 GCF_018294505.1 Triticum aestivum | reverse complement strand
GCCGCCCGCCGCCGCCGCCTCGACCGCGCCGCCGCCCGGCCCGGATCCGGCGAGATCCGGCTGGCCCTTGCTCCCCCGACCTCTCCGGTGACCTCGCGCAGCGATTCCGGCAAAGATCCGGCCGCCTCGGTTCGCGTGCCGTGAAACCCTAGATCCGGAGGTGGTTTTTTTTCACCAAGTCCCCGGAATTTCCTGATCCAAGTGCTCATGTTCATGGCCTCGTAACTTTGCATCCGTAGCTCGGATTCATGCATATAGCATATCAAAATGTTCATCTCAGAGAGTACATCATTTCATTCCATTCCATCATTTTCATTTGAGTTCATCTTGATGCACGAAATGCTGTTGGAAGGAGGCTACTTGAGTTAATTGTCAGATCTGCTGCTCCATTTAGAGTTTTGTCATTTTTGCCATGATTATTGTGTGCATGTTATGCCTTGATGCTCTACATATGTTTTGTTAAGGGTTTTGTCATCTTTCCAGAGGTGCAACCCATGTATTTTTGTGATGTGTGTGGTGACTAGTGCAAGATTGCAAAGTGGTGCACTTGGTAATTCTGTTTTCAGGGACTTAGCAATTCCACTAAGTCCTTGAGCTGTTTATCCCATGTTGTCATATGTTCAGGTTGTTTCCGAGAGATCCGTGCCTCTTTTGAGGATGATCAGTAAGGATGTTTTATTAATCTTGTAGTTCTCTATCCATCCATGTCTTTGTTTGCAATTATGGAGCACCCTAGCTTGATTCAATCGAGCTCTACTTTTGCTACTTTGTGAATCTGGGCAGATTGTCAACTTGTTTGCAATTTTGCTGATGTTGTTGTAGTTGATCCGTGCATGCTATGCCATTGTTCTTGCCATGTCTAGCTTGAATTTTGTGTGTTCTTGATAGATGTATGCTTATCTTATCATGACTTGCACCGTAGTGAGTGCATCGAGCTCGTTTACATGCCTACTTGATATCTGTTTTCAGCATGTGCCAGTTTTCACTAAGTCTGAAAATTGATTATGCTTTTTCTATGTTCACGTGCTTGTTAGTATATTTTCTTATCCCTTTTGGCTCAAGGTCACTAAGGGACTTTGTTAAGCTATTTGAGTAGCTCCATGCCATGTTTTACTTTGCCATGTTCAGGTCCTGTAGCATGTAGTTTTGTTGCTCCGAAGAGGGCTATCTGATCTGAAATTTCAGACAAGTGTTAATTTCACTAAGTCTAAGATCTGTTTACCATATGCAGTTTTGCCATGCTTGTTTGAACCCGTTAATGGATGATTTGGCCGTAGCTCAGTGCTAGACTTTTGTTAAGAATCTTGAATGCATCCTTTCCATGTATTTTGTTGTCATGTTTGGGTGCTGTAGGATGTTCATCTTATTGCATTTAGATGGCTACTTGCTGTAAATCGCAGACCGGTGTCATATTTGAATCGCTTGCCATTTCCAAACCGTAACTCCGATTCCGGCGTTCTTTATATCGTTTTCAAGACATTTCATCTCATCTTTCCAGTGGCACACTTGGATTTCCATGCTGAGGCCAGGTTCATGCATTCCCTGTCACATCTTGCATAAGCATCCCGCATTGCATCCCGCATAGCATACCATGTTTGCATCTTATTGTTTGAGCTTGCACGTGGTTAATTGTGCCCTTGTTGCTTGTTTGTATTGTTTGGGTAGAGCCGGGAGACGAGTTCGCTAACGAGTAGCCCGTTGAGTTTGCTTTCGAGGATCTAGTCAACTCTGACAGCTTTGCAGGCAAGATGATCATACCCTCGAAATCACTACTATCTTTGCTATGCTAGATTGCTCGCTCTTTTTCTATGACATTGCTATGATGCCTATCATTTTGCTTTCAAGCCTCCCAATTGCCATGTCAAACCTCTAACCCACCATGTCCTAGCAAACCGTTGATTGGCTATGTTACTGCTTTGCTCAGCCCCTCTTATAGCGTTGCTAGTTGCAGGTGAAGATTGGAGGTCGTTCCTTGTTGGAACATTTATTTACTTGTTGGGATATCATCATATTATCTTGTTATCTTAATGCATCTATATACTTGGTAAAGGGTGGAAGGCTCGGCCTCTCACCTAGTGTTTTGTTCCACTCTTGCCGCCCTAGTTTCCGTCATATCGGTGTTATGTTCCCGGATTTTTGCGTTCCTTACGCGGTTGGGTTATAATGGGAACCCCTTGATAGTTCGCCTTGATTAAAGCTTTTCCAACAATGCCCAACATTGGTTTTACCATTCGCCACCTAGCCTTTTCTTTCCCTTGGGTTCTGCAGACTCAAGGGTCATCTTATTTTAGCCCCCTGGGCAGTGCTCCTCTGAGTGTTGGTCCAACTGAGCGATGTCCGGGGCTATCGGGGGCAACTCTGGGCTGGCCTACCCGACGTCTTGCTCATCTGAGTGTGCCCTGAGAACGAGATATGTGCAGCTCCTATCGGGATTTGTCAGCACATTCGGGCGGTGTTGCTGGTCTTGTTTTAACCTATCGAAGTGTCTTGAAGAACCGAGGTACCGAGTCTGATCGGAACGCCTCGGGAGGAGGTCTATTCCTTCGTTGACCGTGAGAGCTTGTCATGGGCTAAGTTGGGACTCCCCTGCGGGGATTTGAACTTTCGAAAGCCGTGCCCGCGGTTATGGGCAGATGGGAATTTGTTAATGTCCGGTTGTAGATAACTTGAACCTTAACTTAATTAAAATGAATCAACTAAGTGTGTTACCGTGATGGCCTCTTCTCGGCAGAGTCCGGGAAGTGGACACGGTGTTGGAGTAATGTTTGCGCAGGTTGTCCTCTAGTTTCTCGCTCGCGCTTTGCCTCCTCTTCTCGCTCTCTTTTGCGAATAATTTAGCTACCATATATGCTAGTCGCTTGCTGCAGCTCCACTTATATTTACCTTACCCTACCTATAAGCTTAAATAGTCTTGATCGCGAGGGTGCGAGATTGCTGAGTCCCTGTGGCTCACAGATTACTATTACACCAGATGCAGGGCCTGATGATTCCGCTCCAGGAGACGCGCTCGAGCTCAAGTGGGAGTTTGACGAGGACTCTCAATGTTATTATGTTTCCTTTCCCGATGATCAGTAGTGGTGCCCAGTTGGGGGTGATTGGGACCGTGTCGCATGTTGGGTTATCTTCTATTTTGGCGCCGTAGCCGGGCCATGAGTGTTTGGATGATGTAATGTTATTTATGTACCTTGATTGACGTGGCGAGTGTAAGCCAACTATGTTATCCCTTTTATTATCTATATTACATGGGATGTTTGTGATGATTACCTGACTTGCGACATATGCCTTCCATGCGATTATGCCTCTAAGTCGTGCCTCGACACGTGGGAGATATAGTCGCATCGAGGGTGTTACAAGTTGGTATCAGAACCTTCCCCGACCTTAGGAGCCCCATTGCTTGATCGTTTTTTAGCAGCCGAGTTGTGTCTAGAAAAATGTTTTGAGTCATTTAGGAATTATATATCAGAGAGTTTAGGAATTCTTTTACTTCCCAGTCTCCTCATCGCTCTGGTAAGGCATCCTGACGTAGAGTTTTGACTCTTCTCATCTCAAATTTCACTAAAAAAAATTTAGGATCACGCGGGTATCTTGGAATCGTTCCGATGGTTTTATGATGAGAACATTGTCTTGGTGCCTCCTGTCAGGGGTTTAGTGGAAGTGTCCCGGGGAGTTGAGCTCTAAGGTGTTGTCATCATAATTTTATCGTTGCAATTCTGGAATACCTGAGTTTAGTACGCCGACATCAAAAATCTCTTTTATGCAGTTCGTTGGTGAGATAACCTCGACGCCACCCAGTACTGGGGCGGGAGTTCGGGAGTATCGCCATAACTTGTATAACAGATGCTTTTCGAAGGTTGAGGTAGATGGTTTCCGAAGTTTTTCTTGGTTATGTGTTGAAGGATGGATACAACTAGATGTAGGATTTGCTAGTTTGGGTGAGATATTATGCTTCCCCTGTATCCCCAACACCTGATTGCATAACCGGAAAGGTTCGGGAGTTTCATAGGTGGGAATTCTTGTAGCTCTAGTTCTTCTTCCACGGATATTGGTTTGAGATTGGGATTTCTTACCGATTATTCGTTCCTGATCCATACCTTGTTGATTTATTTCTCTACCTTAATTCTACGTGGCTCTCAATTTATGGTTATGTGACCATTTCAAGAGGAATGCATTCATTCATTTTGTTCGGATGTGAAGACTATATGTTGCAATTTTCATTCTGTTGGATTCGGCTTCATTTTATCTATCTATGTGCTAACGGTGGTCAACCTCTTCAGGATGGCTCCCACTAAGAGTACTAGTCAGAATCAGAATCAAGATCCGCCACCACCTCCGCCTCCTCCGGAGGCATGGCAAGCTGTGATGGCCGCAACCAATGCAAACACACAGTTGATCATGCAAATTCTCCAAGAGCGTAATCAAGGCAACCAAGGGAATCAAGGCAACAATCAGAATCACTTTGCTACACTCAACCAGTTCCTTGCTAATGGACCAAAGACTTTCAGCAATTGTGTTGAGGCAACCGATGCTGACGATTGGCTCGTGGATATGTGCAAGCATTTCGAGTGCAGTAACGTCAGGCCTGAGGACTTTGTCAAGTTCGCTTCCTTCCAACTCAAAGATCAAGCTGCAGAATGGTTCCAGCAGTACAAGGACTCCAGAGGTGGACATGTGATCACTTGGGATGAATTCCGTCAAGATTTTCGAGCTCACCATATGCCTCAGAGCGTGGTTGAAAGCAAGCGTGAGGAATTCCGCAATCTGAAGCAAGGCTCTTTGTCTGTCTATGACTACAAAAAGTTGTTCCAGAAGCTCGCCCACTTTGCCAAGCAGGACGTCCCTGATGAGAAGAGCATGATATACCAGTTCAGGGGTGGTCTTAGAGAAGAAATTCAGCTAGCTCTTGTTCTCTTTGAGCCCTTGAGGTACAATGAGTTCTACAACATGGCACTGAAGCAAGAGGCTGCTCAGTTGAGGTGTGATGCTTCCAAGAAGCGAGTCAGAGATGTTACTCATTCTTCCTCTACTCAAGTGGCCAAGCAGCAGAAGTATTGGCTTCCTCCTCCTCCGTTCCGTCAGCCATATCAGCAGAAGAGCAAAGGTGCCAGTGGTTCTTCCCACCCACCCAACCCTGGCTTTCAAAACAAGACTTCGTCTCAAGCTCCAAGATCGAGTTCCCCGTATCACCGTCCGCTTTCAAAGGTCACGTGCAACAAGTGCCAGCAAAAGGGTCACTATGCCAACAAGTGTTTCAACCAGAGGCGTCTTCCTCCTCCTCCTCCTGTCAGATCGGCAAGTACAGCTATGGTCAAGCATAACACCAAGTCCGCCAAGGTCAACTTGCTGAATGCAGCTCAGGTAGAGGAATCACTAGAGTGATCATGGGTAACCTTCCTGTTAATGACATTCCCGCAAGAGTTCTTTTTGACACTAGTGCATCTTTATCATTTTTATCGAAGCCTTTTGCATCCATGCATGATGTGCATACTATTGATTTGCCTAAGCCGATAGCGGTTTCTTCTCCGGGTTTGTTCATGAACACCAAAATGATGGCTCCGGATGTTACTATCACGTTGGGCGATTACAAGTTTCTTTCTTCTCCTATGGTTCTTGGCAACTCGGATATTGATCTTATTCTCGGAATGGATTAGCTTACTAAGCACAAGGCACATCTTGATTGTGCAGCCAGGCAGATTCAATTGACTCATTCGTCTGAGGATGTAATTGTCTTTGCCGCTCGTGATGATATCATTCGTCTGTTTTCTCTCAATGAGAAGGCTGAATTGGATGCCATCTCGCAAATTCCAGTAGTTTGCGAATATCAAGACGTCTTTCCAGAAGAGCTTCTAGGAATGCCTCCACACCGGCCAGTTGAATTTGTCATTGATCTTGAGCCCGGTACGGAACCTGTGTGCAAGCGTCCTTACAAGCTCGGACCTGAAGAGTTGAAGGAGATGAAGAAGCAACTCGATATTCAAGAAAGAATGGGTCTCATCCAGCCTAGTTCTTCTCCGTGGGGTTGTGGCATTCTTTTTGTGAAGAAGAAGGATGGAACGGACCGACTTTGTGTTGATTACCGTCCATTGAACAAGAAGACCATCAAGAACAAATACCCACTTCCTAACATCAATGAGCTGTTCGAACAACTCAAAGGTGCCCAAGTATTCTCCAAGCTTGATCTCCGTATGGGTTATCATCAGATTCGAATCCGTGAGCAAGATATTCCCAAGACGGCTTTCAGAACAAGCTATGGTTCATATGAATACACTGTCATGTCTTTTGGCCTCGTCAACGCTCCTCCGACGTTCTCTCGCATGATGAACTTCATCTTCAACGCCTACACCAATGACTTCGTTTTGGTCTATCTCGACGACATTCTGGTTTTCTCGAAGAACAAGGAAGATCATGCCAAGCACTTGCGTTTGGTACTCGATAAGCTCAGAGAACATCAGTTCTACGCCAAGTTCTCCAAGTGTGAATTTTGGCTCGATGAGGTTCTTTATCTTGGTCATATCATCTCTGCCAAGGGCATCGCCGTGAATCCTGAGAAGGTGTCTGCAATTGTGAATTGGGAACCTCCTCAGAACATGAAGCAACTCCGTAGCTTCCTCGGTCTCGCAAGCTATTGTTGAAGATTCCTTGAAAACTTTTCTAAGATCGCGAAGCCTCTCTCAAATCTTCTCCAGAAGCACGTCAAGTATGTTTGGTCTCCGGAGTGTGACATTTCTTTCAACACTTTGAAAGAGAAATTGATCACCGCTCCAGTTCTGACTCCGCCTGATGAATCCAAACTGTATGAGGTCTTTTGTGATGCCTCTCTCCAAGGTCTTGGCGCAGTGTTGATGCAAGAGAAGAAAGTTGTTGCTTATACCTCTCGCCAGTTGAAGCCTAATGAGAAGAATTACCCCACTCATGATCTCGAGTTGGCGGCAGTTGTGCATGCTCTTTTGACTTGGAGACATCTCTTATTGGGAAGAAAAGTGGACATTTTCACTGACCACAAGAGTCTCAAGTACATCTTCACTCAGCCTAATCTCAACCTCAGGCAAACTCGATGGGTCGAAATGATTCAAGAGTATAATCCGAGTATCGAGTATACTCCAGGCAAGGCCAATGTGATTGCTGACGCATTGAGCAGGAAGGCTTACTGCAACAGTCTTATTCTCAAGACTTATCAACCCGAGCTCTGTGAAGCTTTCCGCAAACTTAATCTGCAAGTTGTTCCTCAAGGTTTCCTCGCCAACCTTCAAGTCTCCCCTACCTTGGAAGACCAGATTCGCCAAGCCCAGCTTCTTGATGCTATGGTGAAAAAGGTGAAGATTGGGATTGCCAAGAGTCAACCCAAGTACAAGTGCTACCGCCTTGATGACAAGGATACTCTCTTCTTCGAGGATCGTATTGTTGTGCCCAAAGGTGAACTTCGTAAAGTGATCATGAACGAGGCTCACAATTCTCTCCTCTCCATCCACCCTGGGAGCACGAAGATCTATCAGGACCTCAAGCAAGCTTATTGGTGGACTCGAATGAAGCGAGAGATTGCTCAATTCGTGAATGAATGTGATGTCTGTAGAAGAGTGAAGGCAGAACACCAAAGGCCAGTTGGTCTCCTCCAACCTCTTGCCATTCCAGAATGGAAGTTTGACCACATTGAAATGGACTTCATGACTGGGTTTCCAAAGTCCAAGCGTGGCAATGATGCTATATTCGTTGTCATCGATAAACTCACCAAAGTGCCTCACTTTCTGCCTATCAAAGAGTCGATCACTGCAACTCAATTGGCGGAACTCTATACCTCTCGAATTGTCTCTCTGCACGGTATTCCTCAAGTGATCTCTTCAGACCATGGCAGCATCTTTACCTCCAAGTTTTGGGATTCTTTTCAGAAGGCCATGGGCACCAACATCCGCTTCAGCACAGCTTTCCATCCTCAAACTAGCGGTCAAGTCGAGCGTGTCAACCAGATTCTTAAAGATATGCTCAGGGCTTGTGTGATCTCCTTTGGCATGAAGTGGGAGGATTGTCTTCCTTATGCTGAATTCTCCTACAACAACAGTTTTCAAGCAAGTTTGGGCAAGGCCCCATTTGAAATTCTGTATGGCAGGAAGTGTCGTACCCCTCTCAACTGGTCTGAAACCGGTGAACATCAGCTTTTGGGTAATGACTTAATCACAAAGGTAGAGGAAATGTGCAAAGTCATTCGAGATAACCTCAAAGCAGCCCAATCCCGTCAGAAGAGCTACTATGATAGTAAGCACCGTGATTTGGCTTTCGAGATCGGAGATCATGTTTACCTTCGTGTCTCTCCTATGAAAGGTACTCGTCGCTTCGGTATCAAAGGGAAGTTTGCCCCCAGATACGTGGGACCTTTCAAGATTGTCAGCAAGAGAGGCGATCTCGCCTATCAACTCGAGCTTCCTTCAAACTTTGCAAATGTTCATGATGTGTTCCATGTCTCTCAGCTCCTAAAGTGCTTCAAGACTCCTGACCGCACCGTCAACTTCGAGGACATTGAGCTCCAAGAAGATCTCTCCTATCGTGAGCACCCCGTTGCTATTCTTGAAGAGACTGAACGCAAGACTCGCAATAAGTCAATCAAATTTCTCAAAGTCAAGTGGTCACACCATTCCGACCGTGAAGCTACCTGGGAACGCGAGGATCACCTCCGTTCTGAGTACCCGGCGTTCTTTCAGTCCTAGATCTCGGGACGAGATCCTTTCGTAGTGGTGGAGTGTTGTAACACCCCGGATATGACTTTCCCAATTCGTACTCCAACTCTTGCCGTTTCCGGCGTTAAGTTATTTTTATTTTTCTCGGGTTCGGGTCTTTGTCTCCGTGTGTTGTTATCGTTGTCATTGCATCTCATATCATGTCATCATGTGCATTGCATTTGCATACATGTTCATCTCATGCATTCGAGCATTTTCCCCGTTGTCCGTTTTGCATTCCAGCGCTTCGTTCTCCTCCGGTGGTCATTTCTAGCTTTCTTTCGTGTGTGGGGTTTAAACATTTCCGGATTGGACCGACACTTGCCAAGCGGCCTTGGTTTACTACCGGTAGACCGCCTGTCAAGTTTCGTATCATTTGGACTTCGTTTGATACTCCAACGGTTAACCGAGGGACCGAAAAGGCCTCGTGTGTGTTGCAGCCCAACACCCCTCCAAGTTGGCCCAAAACCCACCAAAACCCTCTCCATCGTCTAGAGCGTTCGATCACGACCGCGTGGCCGAAAACCGTACCTCATTTGGACTCTCCTAGCTCCCTCTATGGCTATAAATAGAACCCCCCCCCCGAAATTCGGATCTCCTTCTCCCCCCGAAACCCTAAAATCGCCCCGCCACCGACGGACATGTCCGCCGCCTAAATCGGACGCGTCCGCCGCCGCGCCCCAGCCAACCGCC
>NC_057806.1:89886303-89895902 GCF_018294505.1 Triticum aestivum | reverse complement strand
CGCCTCGCCCGCACCGCGCCGCCACCTCGCCGCGCGCCGCCGCCCGGCCCGGATCCGGCGAGATCCGGTCGGCCCTTGCTCCCCCGACCTCTCCGGCGACCTCGCGCAGCGATTTCGGCGAAGATCCGGCCGCCTCGGTTAGCGTGCCGTGAAACCCTAGATCCGGAGGTGGTTTTTTTCACTAAGTCCCCGGAATTTCCTGATCCAAGTGCTCATGTTCATGGCCTCGTAACTTTGCATCCGTAGCTCCGATTCATGCATATAGCATATCAAAATATTTATCTCAGAGAGTACATCATTTCATTACATTGCATCATTTTCATTTGAGTTCATCTTGATGCCGGAAATGCTGTTATAAGGAGGCTACTTGAGTTAATTGTCAGATCTGCTGCTCCATTTAGAGTTGTCATTTTTGCCATGATTATTGTGTGCATGTTATGCCCTGATGCTCTACATATGTTTTGTTAAGGGTTTTGTCATCTTTCTAGAGGTGCAACCCATGTATTTTTGTGATGTGTGTGGTGACTAGTGCAAGCTTGCAAAGTGGTGCACTTGGTAATTCTGTTTTCAGGGACTTAGCAATTCCACTAAGTCCTTGAGCTGTTTATCCCATGTTGTCATATGTTCAGGTTGTTTTCGAGAGATCCGTGCTTCTTTTGAGGATGATCAGTAAGTATGTTTTTTAATCTTGTAGTGCTCTATCCATCCATGTCTTTGGTTGCAATTATGGAGCACCCTAGCTTTAGTCAATCGAGCTCTACTTTTGCTACTTTGTGAATCTGGGCAGATTGTCAACTTGTTTGCAATTTTGCCGATGTTGTTGTAGTTGATCCGTGCATGCTATGCCATTGTTCTTGCCATGTCTATCTTGCATTTTCTGTGTTCTTGATAGATGTATGCTTATCTTATCATGATTTGCACCTTAGTGAGTGCATCGAGCTTGTTTACATGCCTACTTGATATATGTTTTCAGCATGTGCCAGTTTTCACTAAGTCTGAAAACTGATTATGCTTTTGCTATGTTCACGTGCTTGTTAATATATTTTCTGATCCCTTTTGGCTCAAGGTCACTAAGGGACATTTGTCAAGCTATTTGAGTAGCTCCATGCCATGTTTTACTTTGCCATGTTCAGGTCCTGTAGCATGTAGATTTGTTGCTCCGAAGAGGGCTATCTGATCTGAAATTTCAGACAAGTGTTAATTTCACTAAGTCCGAGATCTGTTTACCATATGCAGTTTTGCCATGCTTGTTTGAACCCGTTAATGGATGATTTGGCCGTAGATCAGTGCTAGACTTTTGTTAAGCATCTTGAATGCATCCTTGACATGTATTTTGTTGTCATGTTTGGGTGCTGTAGCATGTTCATATCATTGCATTTAGATGGCTACTTGCTGTAAATCGCAGACCGGTGTCATATTTGAATCGCTTGCCATTTCCAAACCGTAACTCTGATTCCGGCGTTCTTTATATCATTTTCAAGTGATTTCATCTCATCTTTCCAGTGGCACACTTGGATTTCCATGTTGAGGCCAGTTTCATGCATTCCCTGTCACATCTTGCATAAGCATCCCGCATTGCATCCCGCATAGCATACCATGTTTGCATCTTATTGTTTGAGGTTGCACGTGGTTGATTGTGCCCTTGTTGCTTGTTTGTCTTGTTTGGGTAGAGCCGGGAGACGAGTTCGCTAATGAGGAGCCCGTTGAGTTTGCTTTCGAGGATCCAATCAACTCTGACAGCTTTGCAGGCAAGATGATCATACCCTCGAAATCACTACTATCTTTGCTATGCTAGATTGCTCGCTCTTTTGCTATGCCATTGCTACGATGCCTATAATTTTGCTTTCAAGCCTCCCAACTGCCATGTCAAACCTCTAACCCACCATGTCCTAGCAAACCATTGATTGGCTATGTTACTGCTTTGCTCAGCTCCTCTTATAGCGTTGCTAGTTGCAGGTGAAGATTGGAGGCCGTTCCCTGTTGGAACATTTATTTACTTGTTAGGATATCATCATATTATCTTGTTATCTTAATGCATCTATATACTTGGTAAAGGGTGGAAGGCTCGGCCTCTCGCCTAGTGTTTTGTTCCACTCTTGCCGCCCTAGTTTCCGTCATATCGGTGTTATGTTCCCGGATTTTTGCGTTCCTTACGTGGTTGGGTTATAATGGGAACCCCTTGATAGTTCGCCTTGATTAAAGCTTTTCCAACAATGCCCAACATTGGTTTTACCATTCGCCACCTAGCCTTTTCTTTCCCTTGGGTTCTGCAGACTCAAGGGTCATCTTATGTTAGCCCCCCGGGCCAGTGCTCCTCTGAGTGTTGGTCCAACTGAGCGATGTCCGGGGCTACGAGGGGCAACTCTGGGCTAGCCTACCCGACATCTTGCTCATCTGAGTGTGCCCTGAGAACGAGATATGTGCAGCTCCTATCGGGATTTGTTGGCACATTCAGGCGGTGTTGCTGGTCTTGTTTTAACCTGTCGAAGTGTCTTGAAGAACCGAGGTACCGAGTCTGATCGGAACGTCTCGGGAGGAGGTCTATTCCTTCGTTGACCATGAGAGCTTGTCATGGGCTAAGTTGGGACTCCCCTGCAGGGATTTGAACTTTCGAAAGTCGTGCCCGCGGTTATGGGCAGATGGGAATTTGTTAATGTCCGGTTGTAGATAACTTGAACCTTAACTTAATTAAAATGAATCAACTGAGTGTGTTACCGTGATGGCCTCTTCTCGGCGGAGTCCGGGAAGTGGACACGGTGTTGGAGTAATGTTTGCGCAGGTTGTCCTCTAGTTTCTCGCTCGCGCTTTGCCTCCTCTTCTCGCTCTCTTTTGCGAATAAGTTAGCCACCATATATGCTAGTCGCTTGCTGCAGCTCCACTTATATTTACCTTACCCTACCTATAAGGTTAAATAGTCTTGATCGCGAGGGTGCGAGATTGCTGAGTCCCTGTGGCTCACAGATTACTATTACACCAGATGCAGGGCCTGATGATTTCGCTCCAGGAGACGCGCTCGAGCTCAAGTGGGAGTTTGACGAGGACTCTCAACGTTATTATGTTTCCTTTCCCGATGATCAGTAGTGGTGCCCAGTTGGGGGTGATTGGGACCGTGTCGCATGTTGGGTTATCTTCTATTTTGGCGCCGTAGCCGGGCCATGAGTGTTTGGATGATGTAATGTTATTTATGTACCTTGATTGACGTGGAGAGTGTAAGCCAACTATGTTATCCCTTTTATTATCTATATTACATGGGATGTTTGTGATGATTACCTGACTTGCGACATATGCCTTCCATGCGATTATGCCTCTAAGTCGTGCCTCGACACGTGAGAGATATAGTCGTATCGAGGGTGTTACAATATTGTTTCTTGAGATCTTCTGAAGTGGTTTCAGTTCTGGATTTGTTTTGCCGCGGCGTTTATTTGCGCTGGTCGCCAACTTTGACAACCAGTGTATGTGATATGCTGCTTTGTTCCCTATATTTGCACTGGTGGCGAACTTTGATGCCCAGTGGATGTAATATGTGTAATAGCTGTGATTGCCTAGCGTTAGTTGCTTGCTTATTTATTTCCTCGTTGTCTTGTTTATTTGTTTGCTTGTAGTCATTGCAGTTCTTTTTCCGCGGTTAGCTAGTGGCTGCAATAACCTATTTTTTAAAACTAGGCCACAATAACCATGGGCAAATATTTACTATAGTGACACTGGGCCTCCTACTGGCCGTAGAAACAGTGGGCCTTCTACGGGCCGTAGAAACAATGGGCCTTCTGCGGGCCGTACTATCAATGGGCCTTATACGGGCCGTATAATCGATTGGCCAAACATGGGCCAAACAGACTGCATTATGGCCGTAAACGGGCTAGAGTTGGAATCGTCCGTTCATGGGCCGACCATAACGGGCCATCATTAATAGGCCGTATTTGATGACGCTATGAAATCGGCCCAACGTATTAACGCCGACTGTAACCATGGGCTGAATTTGGCCCACAAGCAGAAAATGACAGTAACGGGTCGTAAGTAAACGAATACTGGAAATGAGCCCAAGGATAAATGGGCTCTGAGAAGGCCGAAAGATAACATGGGCTGGAAACGGCCCAACGGAATAACGGGCCGTTAATGGGTATAAAGTGATACACTGTTCATTATGGGCCAGTTTCACCACGGGCCGTTAATGGGTGTGAAGTGATACACTGTTCATTACGGCCTAGTTTCACCACGGGCCATTAGTAGGCCAAGAGTTACATAGGGCCTCATATGGGCCGAAAGACGTCATGGGCCATACATGGGCCAGAAGTGAAAACGGGCTAGAATCATATTGGATGGCCCAGATGACGCTACTGGGCCTAATTTGGATAGGGTGTAACGGGCCTTGGGTTAGCGGGTTGTAAATGGGCTATATTCGAACAGGCCGTTAACAAGCTTTCCATGGGCCGGCCCGCCAGCTTTTGACCAAGTCAAACGGGCTGGCCTTTTCACAGGAATGGGCCTCTGTTGGGCCGTGCCACGTGTTGACGTATCATAGGCGCCTTCCGTCCAATGAGTGGTTGACATCTGTCCCAACGATGAGCCGACACGTGTTTCCTCCAGCCAATGATGATTTTACACGTGGAAAATCCCCATTGGTCGGGGCTGTTAACGGGTTATCGGATCCAAAACCCAACCCGATACCTTAACGGCGTTCCATTACGGTGGATGCCATGTGTCGGTCACCCTTGACAAAAGCACTTCTATGACGCGCGATTTATCATCATGGAAGTGGACACTTCCATGATGATAATTTTGGTAATGTCATGGAATAGTTCTACGATAGCACAGGTATGACTATCTTGATTCTGTCATAAATTTGTCATGGATGTACATGCGTGACAAAAAAAGCGACCTACTGTGACAAACATGTATCATCACGGAAGTGTATTTTTTTTGTAGTGATGTGTGTAATACTTTGCTTTGATAACTTGTAGATTTTTGCAATAAGTATATGAGTTCTTTATGACTAAGGTTGAGTCCATGGATCATACGCACTTTTCTTCCTTCCACCATTGCTAGCCACTCTAATACCGCGCACCTTTTGCCGGTATCATACACCCACCATATACCTTCCTCAAAACAGCCACCATACCTACCTATCATGGCATTTCCATAGCCATTCCGAGATATATTGCCATGCAACTTTCCACCATTCTGTTTACTATGACACGCTCCATCATTGTCATATTGCTTTGCATGATCATGTAGTTGACATTGTATTTGTGGGAAAGCCACCATTCATAATTCTTTCATACATGTCACTCTTGATTCATTGCATATCCTGATACACCGCCGGAGGCATTCACATAGAGTCATATTTTTTTCTAAGTATTGAGTTGTAATTGTTGAGTTGTAAGTAAATAAAAGTGTGATGATCATCATTTTTAGAGCATTTTCCCAAGTGAGGAAAGGGTGATGGAGACTATGATTCCCCCACAAGTCAGGATGAGACTCCGGACGAAAAAAAAGAAAAGAAAAGGCCCAAATAAAAAAATATGAGAGAAAACGAGAGAAGGGACAATGCTACTATCCTTTTACCACACTTGTGCTTCAAAGTAGCACCATGATCTTCATAATAGAGAGTCTCCTATGTTATCACTTTCATATACTAGTGGGAATTTTTCATTATAGAACTTGGCTTGTATATTCCAGTGATGGGCTTCCTCAAAATGCCGTAGGTCTTCGTGAGCAAGCGAGTTGGATGCACACCCACTTAGTTCCTTTTGTTGAGCTTTCATATACTTATAGCTCTAGTGCATCCGTTGCATGGCAATCCCTACTCACTCACATCGATATCCATTGATGGACATCTCCATAGCCCGTTGATACGCCTAGTTGATGTGAGACTATCTTCCCCCTTTTTGTCTCCTCCACAACCCCCATTCTATTCCACCTAAAGTGCTATGTCCATGGCTCACGCTCATGTATTGCGTGAAGATTGAAAAAGTTTGAGAACACCAAAAGTATGAAACAATTGCTTGGCTTGTCATCGGGGTTGTGCATTATTTAAATACTTTGTGTGGTGAAGATAGAGCATAGCCAGACTGTATGATTTTGTAGAGATAACTTTCTTTGGCCATGTTATTTTGAAGAGACATAATTGCTTAGTTAGTATGCTTGAAGTATTATTATTTCTATATCAATATTGAACTTTTGTCTTGAATCTTTCGGATCTAAATATTCATATCATAATTAAGAAGAATTACATTGAAATTATGCCAAGTAGCATTCCACATCAAAAAATCTGTTTTTATCATTTACCTACTCGAGTACGAGCAGGAATTAAGCTTGGGGATGCTTGATACGTCTCCAATGTATCTATAATTTTTGATTGTTCCATGCTATACTATATTCTGTTTTGGACATTTTTGGGCTTTATTATACACTTTTATATTATTTTGGGACTAACCTATTAACCAGGCCAATTTTTGGGACTAACCTATTAACCGGAGGCCCGACCCAAAATTGATGTTTTTTGCCTATTTTAGGGTTTCGCAGAAAAAGAATATCAAACGGAGTCCAAACGGAATGAAACCTTCTGGAACGTGATTTTTGGAACGAACATGATCCAGAGGACTTGGACCCTATGTCAAGCAATCAACGAGGAAGGCACGAGGTAGGGGGGCGCCTCCCCCCCCAGGCGCGCCCTCCACCCTCGTGGGGCCCCTGTTGCTCCATCGACGTACTCCTTCCTCCTATATATACCTATGTACCCCCAAACTACCAAATACTGAGCCAAACCCCTAATTCCACCGCCGTAACTTTCTGTATCCACGAGATCCCATCTTCGGGCCTTTTCCGGAGCTCCGCCAGAGGGGGCATCGATCATGGAGGGCTTCTACATCAACACCATTGACCCTCCGATGAAGTGTGAGTAGTTTACTTCAGACCTACGAGACCATAGTTATTAGCTAGATGGCTTCTTCTCTCTTTTTGGATCTCAATACAAAGTTCTCCCCCTCTCTTGTGGAGATCTATTCGATGTAATCTTCTTTTGCGGTGTGTTTGTTGAGACCGATGAATTGTGGGTTTATGATCAAGTTTATCTATGAACAATATTTGAATCTTCTCTGGATTCTTTTATGTATGATTGGTTATCTTTGCAAGTCTCTTCGAATTATCAGTTTGGTTTGGCCTAGTAGATTGATCTTTCTTGCAATGGGAGAAGTGCTTAGCTTTGGGTTCAATCTTGCAGTGTCCTTTCCCAGTGATAGTAGAGGCAGCAAGGCACGTATTGTATTGTTGCCATCAAGGATAACAAGATGGGGTTTATATCATATTGCATGAGTTTATCCCTCTACATCATGTCATCTTCCTTAAAGCATTACTCTGTTCTCTTGAACTTAATACTCTAGATGCATGCTGGATAGCGGTCAATATGTGGAGTAATAGTAGTAGATGCAGGCAGGAGTCGGTCTACTTGTCTCGGACGTGATGCCTATATACATGATCATACCTAGATATTCTCATAACTATGCTCAATTATGTCAATTGCTCAACAGTAATTTGTTCACCCACCGTAAATACTTATGCTCTTGAGAGAAGCCACTAGTGAAACCTATGGCCCCCGGGTCTATCTTCCATCATATTAATCTTCCAATACTTAGTTATTTCCTTTGCCATTTATTTTACTTGCATCTTTTATTTCTCTTTATCATAAAAATACCAAAAATATTATCCTATCATATCTATCAGATCTCACTCTCGTAAGTGACTGTGTAGGGATTGACAACCCCTTATCGCGTTGGTTGCGAGGATTTATTTGTTTGTGTAGGTGTGAGGGACTCGTGCGCAGCCTCCTACTGGATTGATACCTTGGTTCTCAAAAACCGAGGGAAATACTTACGCTACTTTGCTGCATCACCCTTTCCTCTTCAAGGGAAAACCAACGCAGTTCTTAATAGGTAGCAATTACCTAGGAAACGATCGGGATATGATTCTATCTGGGTAGTAGTTGATCGCTTGACCAAGGTAGCATGCTTTATCCAAGTGAAAACCACATATACAAGCGCGAAGTTGGCCAAGATATATATGACCAGGATCGTATGTCTGCATGGAGTTCCAGGACCATCATATCAGATAGAGGGACACAGTTTACCTCGAAGTTTTGGAATCAGCTACACCAGACTTTGGGTACCAGGCTAGAGTTCAGTATAGCCTTTCATCCGCAGACAGATGGACAGACCGAGAGAGTCAATCAGATTCTGGAGGACATGTTGAGAGCTTGTGCGCTAGATTATGGATCTAGTTGGGATGAAAATTTACCATACGCAAAGTTCTCATACAACAATAGTTATCAGGATAGTTTGAGGATGGCACCTTTCGAAGCCTTGTATGGAAGAAGGTGCAGGAAACCGTTGATGTGGGATGAAGTTGGAGACCGTCAGTTGTTTGGACCAGATTTGATCAAAGAGTCTGAAGAGAAGGTAAAGTTGATTCGTGATAGACTGAAGGTATCAGTCCAGGCAGAAGAGTTGTGCCGATACTAAACGCAAGGAGGTAGTCTATGAAATTGGAGACGGATCATATCTTCGTGTGTCACCACTCCGAGGAGTTAAATGATTTGGAGTTAAGGGAAAGTTAGCCACAAGATTTGTAGGATCATACCAAGTTACCCGAAGGATTGTCAGGAGTTCACGATGTGTTTCACATTTCCCAGTTGAAAAAGTGCCATGCTGAGATGGCCGATATTCCTCTAAGAGATACAGTGCCCCTGGAAGCAATTCAGTTGGAGAGTGATCTGACCTACAAGGAGAAACCTATAATGATTATTGAGTTTGCCAGCCGAGTTACCCGCAGCAAGGTTATCAAGTTTTGCAAAGTTCAATGGAGCCACCATACCAAGATGAAGCCACCTGCGAGCGAGAAGAAGACCTACGGAAAGACCATCCACACCTATTTTCTAGCCAACCCGAATCTCGAGGGCGAGATTCATCTTAAGGGGGGTAGGTTTGTAACATCCCACTTTTCAATTTGGATGTTATACATAGGTCATCATATGCATATCATATTTTATTTGCATTTTGGTTGTGATCCTAGAAATCTTAAGCAACTCAAGGACCCAAGGAGAGAGTTGGGGATTTCATAAATTTTCATATTTGAATTTTCTCAAATTTGAAAAGAGGATCAATTTGATTTTAATTTGTTTTCTCTCCAATTATTTCCAATATTAAAAATAAAAGAGTGAAGATAATATGACTTCTTCAAAAGAGAGGAATAGTAGAGGAGAAATTTATAAAATCATATTTATATTTTATTTGGATTTTATTTGCTATTTCATTTGAATTTAGAAAAAAAATATGCATTTTTGGAAATTGCATTTTTAGGCCAGAAAAATATTCCTTTGTTCTAAATAATAGGTTTAGACGGTGAAAATTGTTTCTGGTATTTCTAGAAAAAATATCATATTTTATTAGGATTTTCGTCGGGCAAAATTTTATTTTAAAAAAAACTCCCCCCCCCCGACTGGGCCGAAGGCCCAGCCGAGCAGGCCGACCCACTCTCGCGCCACCTTCTTCCCGCGCGAGGAGACCGAGCCGCCGCCGCCACCCGAGTCCGGCCAGGGCACGACTCCC
>NC_057806.1:89284789-89285108 GCF_018294505.1 Triticum aestivum | reverse complement strand
CCTGCACCTCGTCGTCCTTGCGGATAGGGATGGAGCGTACGTTGTACTTGTGACGTAGCTCCGAGGAGAAGGTTGCAGTCGACCTGCACCTCGTCGTCCTTGCGGATAGGGATGTGTTTCAAACTTAGGCAAGTACTGGACTGCAGCTAAGCCTCCGAGTGGGAGGGTTGCTCACTACTCGGTAGGATTTTCCAAACTTAGGCGAGTACTGGACTGCAGCTAAGCCCCCGAGTGGGAGGGTTGCTCACCACTCGGTAGGATTTTTTAAAACTTAGGCGAGTACTGGACTGCAGCTAAGCCCCCGAGTTGGAGGGTTGCG
>NC_057806.1:89255208-89284673 GCF_018294505.1 Triticum aestivum | reverse complement strand
GGTAGGATTTTTTAAAACTTAGGCGAGTACTGGACTGCAGCTAAGCCCCCGAGTGGGAGGCTGGCTCACCACTCGGTAGGATTTTACAAACTTAGGTGAGTACTGGACTGCAGTTAAGCCCCCGAGTGGGAGACTTGCTCACCACTCGGTAGGATTTTACAAACTTAGGCGAGTACTGGACTGTAGCTAAGCCCCCGAGTGGGAGGCTGGCTCACCACTCGGTAGGATTTTACAAACTTAGGCGAGTACTGGACTGCAGCTAAGCCCCCGAGTGGGAGGCTGACTCACCACTCGGTAGGATTTTACAAACTTAGGCGAGTACTGGACTGCAGCTAAGCCCCTGAGTGGGAGGCTGGCTCACCACTCGGTAGGATTTTACAAACTTAGGCGAGTACTGGACTGCAGCTAAGCCCCCAAGTGGGAGGCTGGCTCACCACCTGGTAGGATTTTACAAACTTAGGCAAGTACTGGACTGCAGCTAAGCCCCTGAGTGGGAGGCTGACTTTGAAAACGTAGGCGAAACGGATTCGCAGCTAAGCCCCCGAGTGAGAGGCTTGCTAACCACTCGGTAGGATTTTCTTTCGAACTTAGGCGAAACAGATTCGCAGCTAAGTCACCCACTGGGGTTTTCAGACGTAAATAAAAGCAACAACAATCGTGCTAGAGGACTGTAAAGCTCTTGTCTTTGATAGAGAAATTACAAAGGTATTTCTTATTACATTTTATTCGAACGAGTACTTAAGTAGAAAAGGGGCAGAGCAGCTTCACATTCCAAGCCCGTGGCTCATCCTTCTTATGCTCAACATTGTAAAGGTGGTATGCTCCATTGTGGAGCACTCTGGTGACAATGAAGGGACCTTCCCAAGCTGGGGCAAGCTTGTGTGGTTTCTGCTAATCCACTCAAAGAACCAAGTCTCCCTCTTGAAAGGCTCGACCCTTCACGTGTCTAGCGTGGAATCGACGCAAGTCTTGCTGATAAATGGTCGACCGGATCAAGGCCATCTCTCTTTCCTCCTCTAGGAGGTCGACTACGTCTTGCCGAGCTTGTTCTGCTTCATCTTCAGAGAAAAGCTCAACTCGTGGTGCGTTATGAAGCAAGTCACTCGGTAGAATAGCTTCAGCCCCATAGACCAAGAAGAATGGAGTTCGGCCAGTTGACCAATTGGGAGTTGTCCTCAATCCCTAGAGAACTGATGGAAGTTCATCAACCCAGGCGCCCACTGCGTGCTTGAGATCTCGCATCAGTCGGGGTTTCAGTCCTTTGAGAATCAGGCCATTTTCTCTTTCTGCTTGTCCATTCGACTGGGATGGGCGACTGAAGCATAGTCGACTCGTGTGCCTTGTGAGGCGCAGAAGGTTCTGAACTCATCAGAATCGAAGTTCGATCCGTTGTCAGTGATGATGCTATGCGGAACCCCATATTTGAATATCAACTCTCTTATGAAGCTGACAGCAGTACTAGCTTCAAGATTCTTAATAGGCTTGGCTTCGATCCATTTGGTAAACTTGTCGACTGCTACAAGCACATGAGTGAAGCCGCTCCTACCAATCCTCAATGGACCAACCATGTCCAATCCCCAAACAGCAAAGGGCCAGACGAGTGGAATGGTCTTCGGGGCTGATGCAGGTTTGTGCGACATATTGGAGTAGAACTGGCAGCCTTCACATCTGTCGACTATATCTTTCGCCATTTCATTTGCTCATGGCTAATAAAATTCAGCTCGGTATGCTTTAGCCACAATGGTCCGAGAGGACGCATGGTGACCGCAGGTCCCCGAATGGATGTCGTGGAGGATCACTCGGCCTTCTTCTGGTGTTATGCATTTGTGGCTGACCCTAGTTGCACTTTCTCTGAACAGTTGTCCTCTTATTACAGTAAAGGCCTTGGATCGGCGGACGATCTGTCGAGCCTCTTCTTCATCCTCTGGGAGCTCTTTCCTAAGGATATATGCAATGTGTGGCACTGTCCAGTCGAGAGTGATGACCAACACCTCCATGATCAAGTTGACCATGGCTGGGACCTCGACTTCAGTCAGATCTGTGGCACTCCTAGGCTGCGGGGGCTCTTCAGCGAAGGGATCTTCTTGAACTAAAGGTGCATGAATATGCTCCAGGAACACATTACTGGGAATAGCTTCTCTCTTGGAGCCTATCTTTGCTAAATCATCTGATGTTTGATTTTTTCAGTCAGGGTATATGACGGAGCTCTAACCCCTCAAACTTCTTTTCCAACTTCCTCACCGCATTGCAGTAACCAGTTATGGCTGGGCTTCTGACGTCCCACTCCTTCATCACTTGATTGACTACCAAATCTGAGTCGCCATAGACCATGAGGCGACGGACGCCGAGTGAGATGGCCATACGCAACCCATACAAGAGTGCTTCATATTCTGCTTCGTTATTGGAGGAATCAAAGTGAATCTGAAGGACATACTTGAGCTTGTCTCCTTGGGAGGACACCAGTACCACCCCAGCACCGAAACCATTCAGCATCTTGGAACCGTCAAAGAACATGGTCCAGTGCTCCGAGTGAACTCGAGTCGGCAGTTGTTGTTCGATCCACTCGGTGAGGAAATCTGCTACTGCTTGGGACTTGATAGCTTTCTTTGCCTCAAACTTGATATCTAAATGAAGGAGTTCAATCACCCACTTTGCCACTCGACCAGTTGCATCTCTGTTGTTCAGAATCTCTGACAATGGAGCGTCGTTGACGACTGTAATGGAGTGATCAGAGAAGTAATGTGCAACCTTCTTCGTGATCATATAAATCCCATAAACAAGCTTCTGATAATGTGGGTATCTTTGCTTTCATGGAGTCAAAACTTCAGAGACATAGTATACTGGGTGCTGAACTTTGTAGGCTTTTCCTTCTTCTTCCCGCTCGACCGTAAGTACTGTACTAACGACTTGTCCAGTGGATGCAATGTAAAGCAGTAAAGGCTCTTTGCTGATTGGAGCATCAAGCACCGGCTGGGTGGAAAGCAGGGCTTTGAGCTCTGCAAATGCTGCATCAGCTTCAGGAGTCCACTCTAACTTATCTGACTTCTTCATCAGTCGGTAAAGAGGCAGTGCCTTTTCACTGAGGCGAGAAATGAATCGACTTAGGGTGGCCAAACAACCAGTAAGCGTCTGGACATGATGCACACACACAAGGCATTTCATCCAGAGTATGGCACCCACTTTCTCTGGGTTAGCGTCGATCCCTCGTTCGGAAACGAGAAAACCGAGTAATTTTCCGCCTGGAACTCCAAACATGCATTTCGATGGATTAAGCTTGATATCATACCTTCTGAGGTTGGCAAAGGTTTCAGCAAGGTCAGCCAGTAGGTCGGAACCTTTATGTTACTTGACCACAATGTCATCCATGTATGCTTCCACATTATGACTGATCTGAGTGAGTAAACACTTCTGAATCATCCGCATGAATGTGGCTCCGGTGTTCTTCAAACTAAATGGCATAGTGACATAACAGAAGCACCCAAATGGGGTGATGAAAGCTATTTTTATCTCATCGGGTCCATACAGACGGATCTGATGATACCTGGAATAAGCGTCCAAAAAGGACAAACGCTCACACCCCGCGGTCGAGTCGACTATTTGGTCGATGCGAGGGAGAGGAAAGTGATCTTTTGGGCAGGCCCGGTTGATATGTTTGAAGTCAATGCACATGCAAAGTGAGTCGTCCTTCTTTGGTACCACGACAACATTAACTAACCACTCGGAGTGGTAAATTTCTTGGATAAACTCAGCTGCTAGAAGTCGAGCCACTTCTTCACCGATTGCCTTCCTCTTCTGTACGGCGGACCGTCGAAGATGTTCTTTGACTGGTTTCACTTTTGGGTCGACTCACAAACGATGCTCAGCCAGTCCCTTGGGAACACCTGGCATGTCAGAAGGTTTCCATGCAAAGATGTCCCAGTTAGCACGGAGGAACTGGATGAGCGCTTCTTCCTATTTGGAGTTGAGTTTTGTTGAAATGTGAGTCGGAGTAGCATTGGGATCCGTCGGGTGAATGTGAATCGACTTTGTTTCACCAGATGACTGGAATGTTGAATCCGTGGCAGGCTTCTTAGCTCGCAACAAATCACTGGATCTGCATTTTTTTGATATTCCTACAATTCCACTACTGCCATCTGTGCATCGGCCATCTTTGAGCCCTTTTGGAAGCACTCTTCTGTCTTCTTCCGATTGCCAGTGATAGTGATCACCCCTTTGGGACCAGGCATCTTCAATTTGAGGTACACGTAACATGGTCGATCCATAAAACATGCATAAGCTGGCCTGCCCAGAATAGCATGATAAGCACTCTGGAAATCCACAACTTCAAATATCAACTTTTCTTTGCGGTAATTCTTGGAATTTCCGAACACTACATCAAGGGCGATCTGGCCGAGTGATGCAGCCTTGTTGCTAGGAATGACTCCATGGAAACTCATATTGCTTTCACTGAGTCTGGACATCAGAGTGCCCATTCCTTTCAACGTCTCTGCATATAGTATATTCAGGCCACTGACACCATCCATCAGAGCCTTAGTCAATTGGGTGCCTTCGACTACTGGGTCGACCACCAACGCTTGCCTCCCAGGGGTGGCTATGTGCGCTGGGTGATCGGACTGGTCGAATGTAATGGTAGTCTGAGACCACTTCAAATAACTGCGTGTCACTGGGACGACCATGTTTACTTCTCTGTTGATGACTTTCAGTCGACTCTTACTCTCAACATCAGGGAAAATCATTAGAGTGAAATTGACGTGGGGGTAACCATCACCGTCCTCTTCCCCATCCTCAACTTTGTCTGTTTCCTTCTCCTTTTCCTTGGGTTGTTTCTCTCGGAATTGCTTAGGAGTCGACACTGTCGAGTGGTATGCTTTGGGTAAATGAAATTACCATCTTCATCTTTTTGGGTGTGAATGTGGCATGGTAAATCTAGCACATCATTTCCATCTTGATCTTTTACTTTCTTGGGGTTCCACGGTCCTTTGGGTTTCCCCTTGAACTTCCCTTGAGTTACGGCCAAGGCTTCTCCAGGAACAGCTGGCTCGGCTTTGCGCTTCTGCTTCCGACCGGAGTTCCCTCCTCCGGTTTTGTGGGCCACTGTTTTGTGCTTGCCACTCCGGAGTCGGTCTTCTTCTTCACCATTGGCCTACTTGGTGGCAATCTCCATCATCCGAGTCAGAGTCATATCTCCTGTCTGGCCAAATTTCAGATTCAACTCCCGATACTTAACGCCTTCTTTGAAGGCACAAATTGCTTGGTAATCTGACACATTCTCCACTGTGTGGTGCAACGTGATCCATCTCTGGATATAATCCCTCAAAGTTTCATTCGGTTTTTGAACGCAACACTGTAATTCTATCAACCCTGCTGGCTGCTTGCAAGTACCTTCAAATGTTCTGACAAATACTCGAGCAAGATATTCCCAAGTATAAATACTACCAGGAGTTAACTGATTCAGCCACGCCCTGGCCGAGCCCTCTAGCATGAAAGGAAGATGCTTCATGGCCACTTCATCGTTGCCACCACCAATCTATACAGCCACTCGGTAATCCTCAAGCCAAGTGTCAGGCTTGGACTTACCAGTGAACTTACTGACTCCAGTCACCAACCTGAAGTTGGGAGGAACCACCGTAGCCCTGATGGCTCTGCTGAAGCACTCTGGGCCTGAGACATGCACTCTGTTGCTGGTTGGAAAATCTCTGGGTTGGCCTTCTTTGTGAGCTCTGTTTCTGTCGACAAGACCCTGAATGAGAATAGATCTCGTATCAAAGCCCGGTTCCTTGGGGTCGACTGGAATCCTTCGCCCACCACTATGAGGACGTCTGTCATCATGCTGTCGAGGCACGTATGACCCACTCCTTGGGGGAAGTGTGGGCACTCGACGATGATCATCTTGATCGAGTCGGTGATCATACTGCTCACGGTTTTTGTACTGATCTTGCCGGTCCTCACGTCCTTTACGCCTCGGGGGCGATCTCGGGCTATGAACCAACTGGACTGTGTCTGCAACCACGGATCTGCTATGGATCCTATTTTGCGACTGAGATACTGTTGTATTCTGCTCTCCCGCCACATGGAGCAAAGCCCGGATCTACACCAGACCTCGACCAGCTTCTGACTGGGAAGGTTGGATTGACTCCGCTATTCAGGCTGCAGCTGCGAGATTCTGGATTGGAGTTCGGTATACCTGAGTTGGAGGCGGAAAAAGTTGGCGTCGACTGGACTCGGGGATATGTTGTCAAGCACGCTCGTCGAGTGCGCGCTAGAGGTTCTCCAGTCGAGTGCGCCCAGCCAAGTTGGCTAGGCGTGCCTCCTGCAAGGCCTGAGCCTCGGGGGTTTCTCCAACGATAGGAGTGTGAAGTGCATCCATGTTCCGGCGGCGAAGTTTCTCCCTCCTTTGTGAAGAGATGGTGTCGGTGTCAAAACTGGCGGATCTCGGGTAGGGGGTCCCGAACTATGCGTCTAAGGCGGATGGTAACAGGAGGCAGGGAACACGATGTTTTATCCAGGTTCGGGCCCTCTTGATGGAGGTAAAACCCTACGTCCTGCTTGATTTATTCTTGATGATATGAGTATTACAAGAGTTGATCTACCATGAGATCGGAGAGGCTAAACCCTAGAAGCTAGCCTATGGTATGATTGTATGTTGTCCTACGAACTAGAACCCTCCGGTTTATATAGACACCGGAGGGGGCTAGGGTTACACAAGGTCAGTTACAAAGGAGGAGATATACATATCCGTATTGCCTAGCTTGCCTTCCACGCCAAGTAGAGTCCTATCCGGACACGGGACGAAGTCTTCAATCTTGTATCTTCATAGTCCAACAGTCCGGCAAACGGATATAATCCGGCTGTCCGGATACCCCCTAATCCAGGACTCACTCAGTAGCCCCTGAACCAGGCTTCAATGACGATGATTCCGGCGCGCAGTGTTGTCTTCGGCATTGCAAGGCGGGTTCCTCCTCCGAATACACCACGGAAAAATTTGAATACAAGGATAGTGTCCGACCCTGCAAAATAAGTTCCACATACCATCATAGAGAGAATAATATTTCCACAAATGTAATCTGCCGACATGTTTTGGCAACATGACATTATGCCATGGCCCAGTGATTATTCGAACCGTTTCCTTTAACTAGCCCCGCACATAACGCGAGGCAGTTTCTTGACACGTCTTGTCAAAGCAGAGATCGTGTCCCCCTTATTACAGGATTCTCATCAAAGGGTGTGGGTAACCCAACCGCGCCATCAATTACGGCGCTTGGAGGATAAGCGAGTTTTACCAGGCTAGTGGGGGCGCATAGTTTTGACCGCCCTTATAAAGGGATAAGGTTTATCCTTTTTCTACCCACGCCTTCTTCCTCCTTGCTCATCCATTCTTGCACACTCGAGCTCCAATGCCCAAGTCCATATCCTTCCCCTCAACCTTCTCCAAACATGTCCGGAGCGGGAGGCGAATGGATGGCTTCCTCCGTTACGGAGGGACACATCAAGAAGCTGCGCGGAGCCGGATACTTAGCCGTGAATATCACGCATCGGCTGCCCACTGCGGGGCAGATTGTTCCTACCCCGAAACCTCACGAGAGGGTAGTTTTCCTCCACCACTTCCTCCGCGGACTGGGGTTTCCCCTCCATCCATTCGTCAGTGGTCTTATGTTCTACTACGGGCTGGACTTTCATGATCTAGCCCCGAACTTCATCCTCGACATTTCGGCGTTCATCGTCATGTGTGAGGCTTTCCTCTGCATCCGGCCCCACTTCGGCCTGTGGCTGAAGACCTTCAATATCAAGCCAAAGGTGGTGGGAGGCCAACAAGCAGAATGCGGTGGAGCCATGGTGGGCAAGATGCCCAATGTTATATGGCTTGAACTCTCCTTCGTGGAGACCATAAAGGGTGGCAATCGGCGTGGTTCTACATTACCGAGCCGCGCGACCCCAACTGGGTGGCGGCCCCCGAGTTTCGATCCGGAATCCCCACGCGGCTCACCTCCTGGAAAGAGAAGGGCCTATCCTGGGTTTCATCGGTGGAGCTGGACGGACTCCAGAAATGTATCCGGAATATGGCAAGCAAGAAGCTCAATCTTGTCAACATAGTCCAGGTCATGCTCATCCGCCGGATCCTCCCGTGTCAACAACGGGATTTCAACTTGTGGGAGTTCGACCCGGCCCAGCACCGGACTTTGAGTGAGCTCTTCGACACGACGCACAAGGACGACTGGAGGGTGCTGTTCAAGGGTACCGAGGTCCCTCCCTCTCTCACCGAGGACCATGGGCTAAGCGCGAAGCACCTAGCACATTCGGTGAGTTCTATACATCCGGTAGGATATTTATTTCCCCTAGCTTAACCATGTGCGGCGTCTGAGCTCCATGCCTTTGACTGGACTGGGTGGAGACGTCAGGGCAGATTAACTGTCCGGCCCCTCTGCCCGAAGACATTGCGGACGCTCTCCTGACAGAGATGCTGACTCCGGCTCCTTACAAGGTGCCGGAGAAGACCAAGAAGGCCAAGGGAACCCGAAAGAGTTCCCGACGCCAGGTGTTATCGGACTCATCGTCCGATAACTCCGCGACGCACTCCTCCCCGAAGACGAGGAGGAAGATGAAGATGCTCCCCCTTCAGTCGGGGGAAACAAGAAAAGGAAGGCCGCCCCGACCGTGGGGCCAAAGGGTCCAAGAAGGGGAGGACCCTCCTTCTGGACTACTCCACCACCGCCGCCGAAGGCGAAGACGAGTGGCTGCTCAGGGCCAAGCCCCTAGCGAAGTCGTAAGTATTCGGATACCAGAGTAACTCATAGCATACCTTCGTCGCACTGCGTCCCCTAACACCGAATATTATTATGCAGACCGCCCCAAGCCCGTATCGACGTATCTTCGTCGGGTGGCTCCTTAGACTCGTCGGATATGGATAGCGATCCACTTCCGACCGCCACCTCCCCGTGCCCTACGGACAATGCCAAGGTATTGTCTCAAGAGGCACCGGGTCGAGGGGAGACAATCCCGGAGGCGCCTCAAGGCGACCTTCCGGACTCCAGGAGCAAAGGGAGTAAGGCTCCCGAGGGCTCCGAGTTCGGCCCTCGGCCGAACACCTCGCCAGAACCTCCAGTGGTTCCGGACTCCGGCAGGCGGCCTCCTTCCAAAAGGGGCAAGATGCCTGTGCCGGTGACCTCTGCCCATCCAGGGGCACCGGACAATCTGCTGGGAGCGCTTCGCAGCGCTTCCATCGACGAAGAGCACCGCACTATTATGAGTGTGGTGATCCAGAAGGTTCAGTCCGCCAAGAGCGGACTAACTGAAGCATGTGCCAGCCTTCTAACAGGCTTTGAGGTAAGTATTTGAAATATAGGAAAAATATTACCGCATAGACAGTAGCCCCTGATGCTCTGTTCGGTGTTCACAAAGAAAAGCCAAATAGAGGATCAAACAATATCGCAGGACTCTAATATAAGTATGTCTATATGCGTATGCAGGCTTCGCTGCTGGCCTCTGCCGCACTAACTGCGGAGGTCGCCGCACTGAAGCAGGACCTCGAAGGGTCCAAGGAAGAGCTCGGCCTTGCCAAGAGGCAGCCCGAGGAGAACAAAGGTAAGTAGTACCTGGTCTATGGATATATATAAAAAGAATGTGATTGCAAAATGACAGGATCATCGTAAATTTGCCAGGGGCCACGACCGAGGTGGCGACCCTTAAGCAAGCGCTATACGAGGCCGAAAACAAAGCGGCCCAGGAGCGCACCGAGCAGGAAAAACAAGAGGCACAGGTTGGCGGGGTGCAGCAAGAGCTCCACGCTCTCGTGTTGAAGCACGAGGCGTTGGAGCTTGACTTGAAGACGCGAGAGCCTGAGCTTGCCGCGGCCCTTGAGAGTGCAAAGAGTGCCAAGGCTGAAGCCCAAAAGGCTCTCCAGGAGATTGATGCGATGAAGAAGATAGCGGCGGGTAAGGCATTCTATATTCAAAGCAAGCATGTGAAAGTAAATTACTTGTTACTTACCCGAATCCGGAGCTCTCCAGGAGCATTCGCAGATTTGCCCCGCAGCGTGTCGGATGCCGTACAGTTTTACCAGGCCGAGGAGGGAAGCTCAACGGAGAAGCTGTTCTTGTCTCAGTATACTGAGACCGAACACCCGATGCCTCTGAGCGACCAGCTGAAGCAACTGGTCGAGCTGCGCAAGGCGGCCGAACAGGCCATGAAGGGCTTTATGTTCCGGATGTGGCCTGGTGATGCCCTTCCCAACAGCTACTTCGGCCTGGTGAGGCAGCTTGTGGATGCCTGCCCACGGCTGGAAGTCATCAAGCGGTCCATCTGCATCGAAGGTGCACGTTGGGCTTTCGCCCGTGCGAAGGTGCACTGGGCCAAGATGGACGCCGTGAAGCTAGTCAAGGAAGGGCCGCCGCAGGGCAAGGAGCATCGCCACCCCGAGATGTATTATGAGGGTGTCCGGAAGGGTGCCCGTCTTGTAGCGGATGAGTGTGCGAAAGATGTAATATTTGAGTAAACTTGCTCATGTAATCATGTATTGTGAAAACTTGTTCATATGCGCTATGCAACGCTTGTTTGAATTTAAAATATTCCCTTCTGTTCGGCTGTTTATCAAATCTGAGAGATGGCTAGTCGTCAGCTTCTGCCCCCACACCATGAGTGCTGGGGTGTTCGAGATAAACCTGAGCACTCTTGTTCCCATTGTTGGGTCCTTAGAGGGAGGTGCTCAGCACAACGAACAAGGCAATCGGACTATAATGTGTTATCACTCTCACTTAGCCATAGAATTCTATAACTTTAAATTTTGGTGAAGCCCCTAGTATTCGGAAGGCCGAATTCGGGGCGCGATACACGCCTTAAGCCGGACAGGGCTGACTCCTCGCTCTAAGAGGCATAAGTCTTTAGGGACTTGAAACCTGTCGAACAGCAACCAGTCTCTTGCCTTATCATGATAGTCAGTTTTAGCTTTCTCTACTGAGGTGCTTAGCCCGACAGAACCGGGGCACAATTGCAGTTGTTCTCCCGGTGCTACCTTAGCCGATATAGCGGAACGTAAGGTACCAAAACATGGGAGCCGGGCAAACCCAACTATTGACCCAAGGCATGATTCGGAGCTGATGCATATAATGCTATAAGTTCGGGGTGCCGCACTGTCGAAAGTGTTCGGACTTCTCACGCCTATTATGGGGTATGCTTAAGCCCCTAGCGTATTGGCCGTACCAGTGTACGGGTGCTAGATGTCATGAATGAACATATATATATATATATATATATATATATATATATATAAAGGAATAATGCAATAATAGTCTTAATGCTATGCATTGTTTATTCAAAAAGGTGCGTTAAAGCAGAATGATACAAGTAGTGCGATAAGCAAAAAGTAGGACTGTTTGACATGTCCCTTCCAAGGGCAAGCTGAGGAATAGTATTAAAGAAAATATTTCACTCGTTATCGTAATCCACCTGGGAGTTCCGTGGTGTGATGTAGCTTTCTGCCTCCTTGGTTGCTGCATCATGTGTTCGGCAATCGTGCTGCCAGACAGGGTTTCCAGAGATTAAAGTCCTGAAAGAGAAAAATAACAAAGCGGGAAGCCCCTAGTGTAGTTTAAGTCGTGTCTTGGGGTGTGCCGTAGTCGTGCCCTCCTCCCCACATGTGCCCATGGTATTTTTAAAGCGTAATTATGTACGCGTGGCACGGATTTCGCCGTTTGGCTGGGACCGGGGTGGGGGCCGCATTGCTATGCGAGCTCGGAACGTGCCAGGTGGTCCAGTTGCTAATTACTCCAGGCGCACTTGAAGGTGTCCGGGTCCTTAATCGCCGAACCAGTGGATTGCCTTAAGAGGCTACTTTGCGCTTCTGCTGCGAGGGCCGCAGTGTGCTCCTCCATACGGAGAGAGCGCTCTGTGTTTCCATTGACTGTTATGACCCCCTGAGGTCCTAGCATCTTGAGCTTGAGATATGCATAATGAGGTACCACATTGAATCTCGCAAATGCGGTTCGCCCGAGCAGTGCATGGTAGCCACTGCGGAACGGGACTATGTCGAAGATTAACTCTTCGCTTCGGAAGTTATCCGGGGATCCGAAGACCACTTCCAGTGTGACTGAGCCTATGCAATGGGCCTCTACACCTGGTATGACAACTTTAAAGGTCGTTTTTGTGGGTTTGATCCTTGAGGGGTCTGTACCCATTTTGCACATTGTGTCCTGATAAAGCAGGTTCAGGCTGCTACCGCCATCCATAAGGACTCGAGTGAGGTGAAATCCGTCAATGATTGGGTCTAAGACCAATGCGGCGAATCCGCCATGACGGATACTAGTGGGGTGGTCCCTCCGGTCGGAGGTGATCGGGCAGGAAGACCATGGGTTGAACTTTGGGGCGACTGGCTCCAACGCATATACGTCCCTGAGCGCACGCTTCCGCTCCCTCTTGGGGATGTGGGTTGCATATATCATGTTCACCGTCCGCACTTGTGGGGGGAACCTCTTCTGTCCTCCGGTGTTCGGCTGCCGGGGCTCCTCCTCTTCATCGCTATGTGACCCCTTATCTTTGTTTTCGGCATTTATCTTGCCGGCCTGCTTGAACACCCAACAGTCCCTGTTGGTGTGGTTGGCTGGCTTGTCGGGGGTGCTGTGTATTTGGCACGAGTGATCGAGTATACGGTCCAAACTGGACAGGCCCGGAGTGCTTCTTTTGAATGGCTTTTTCCGCTGACCGGGTTTAGAGCCTTTGAATCCGGCATTAACTGTCGTGTCCTCGGTATTGTCGTTGTTAATGCGGCGCTTATGTTTGTTGCGACGTGACCTACCATTGCCTTCCTTCGTGTCCGAAGTACCATGGTTCTTTGATATGTTATTGCTGCGAGCCAGCCAGCTGTCTTCTCCCACACAAAAGCGGGTCATGAGTGTCGTGAGGGCTGCCATATATTTCGGCTTTTCCTGACCAAGGTACTGGGCGAGCCACTCGTCGCGGATGTTGTGCTTAAAAGCTGATAGGGCCTCTGCATCTGGACAGTCGACAATTTGATTTTTCTTTGTTAGGAACCGTGTCCAGAATTGCCTGGCCGATTCCTCTGGCTGCTGAATTATGTGGCTCAAGTCATCGGCATCTGGTGGTCGCACATAAGTGCCGTGAAAGTTGTCGAGGAATGCGGCTTCCAGATCTTCCCAACAGCCAATGGACTCTGCTGGCAAGCTGTTAAGCCAATGTCGAGCTGGTACTTTGAGTTTGAGTGGGACGTAGTTGATGGTGTGTAGGTCATCACTGCGGGCCATGTGGATGTGCAGGAGGAAATCCTCGATCCATATCGCAGGATCTGTTGTGCCGTCATATGAATCTATATTTACGGGTTTGAAACCCTCTGGGATTTGATGATCCATTACTTCATCTGTAAAGCATAAGGGGTGTACGGCGCCTCTATACTGGGCTATGTCGCGACGCAGCTCGAATGGGTCTTGCCCACTGTGTTCGGCCCGGCCGAACTTACTTTTACTGTATCCGGCATGACGATTATCGTCTCGCGTAGTGGCGCACCCTCGTGATCCGTAGATCGATCTTTCATGTTTTGCTTTGTCCTCCAATATGTCTCGCAGGTCTGGCGTATTTCCCCATGCCTTTTAATTTGAATGGAGTCGGGGTGTGGGCTGAGCTTTTGGCTGGAATGCCTCTCTGTCGCGGCCACGAGGTGGCCGATCAGCCGCGTCATACGGCGGGGATGTAGGTTTCGGTGCTTCCTCCTCCAATCGGGGTAGCAACCTGCACTTTGGGTAACTCTTGGAGGGGCATTCGAGTTTATATTCCTCAACCTCCAGGACTTCAGTCCATTTGTCAGCTAGCGAATCTTTATCAGCTTGAAGCTGCTGCTGCTTTTTCTTAAGGCTATTTGCCGTGGCTATAAGCCGGCACTTGAAGCGCTCTTGTTCGACGAGATCCTCTGGCACGACGAATTCGTCATCGTCGAGGCTTGAATCGTCTTCGGAGGGAGGCATGTAATTATCATCCTCCGCCTCTCCATCTGCTGCTCTCTCTGGAGGGCTGGCTTCTCCATACTCCTGCTCTAAATCTTGCTGGAGGGGATTGTTGCCATCTTCGGCACTGTCCGGAGTGCTATTATCTCCTGTGCCGGTATCACCGCTTTTGCCTTGGTGGGACTTAGAGCAGTGCCACTGACGCCGGCGCTTGGGTTGCTTCTTGGAGGGGTCATCCTCCGTTGTCTCGTCGCCATTGCCTTCTTTGGGTGTGTCCACCATGTATATATCGTATGATGAGGTGGTTGTCCAGTGCCCTGTGGGCAGTGGTTCCTCTTCATCTCCCGCATCGTCGTCCATACCGTCGATGTCTTCAGAGTCAAAGTCGAGCATGTCGGTTAAGTCGTCGACAGTGGCTACTAAGTGGGTGGTGGGTGGGCGGCGAATTTCTTTGTCATCCGCATACCAATCCTGGTGGACATAGTTCGGCCAGGAACTCCTGACAAGGAGAGAGACCTTAATGAGTTCAGTATGTCGCCGAAGGGCGAGTGCTGAAAAATATCCACGGAGGTAAACTCCATGATCGGTGCCCAATCGGATTCGATAGGAACGGGCGCAGGTGGTTCGGAGTCCGTAGCCAGAGAAGGATCCGGCAGTTTGGCAACACGGCTCTCGTGAAGGGTAAGGTCGATATTCGGCTCGATCGCCGCTGAGGATACGCCCTCCGTGACGGGGTCTATCCACCCGTCCATGGATGGCGCAACTGGCTCTGAATTGAGGCTCGGAGCGGCTGCCGGTGCGATCTCCTGCATACGGTCCGATGGTAGAGCTAAATCGTACTCATCGTCACCGCGTGGCGCACAAGGCAGGGGCTCGAATCCGTCGAAGATCAAGTCTCTGTGGATATCGTTCGTGTAGTTTAAGCTTCCAAACCTGACCTGGTGGCCAGGGGCATAACTTTCGATCTGCTCCAGATGGCCAAGTGAGTTGGCCCGCAGTGCAAAGCCGCCGAACACAAAGATCTGTCCGGGGAGAAAAGTCTCACCCTGGACTGCATTGCTATCAATGATCGTAGGAGCCATCAAGCTTGACAGCGACGACACAGAGGAACTCTCAATGAAAGCACCAATGTTGGTGTCAAAACCGGCGGATCTCGGGTAGGGGGTCCCGAACTGTGCGTTTAAGGCGGATGGTAACAGGAGGCAGGGAACATGATGTTTTACCCAGGTTCGGACCCTCTTGATGGAGGTAAAACCCTACGTCCTTCTTGATTTATTCTTGATGATATGAGTATTACAAGAGTTGATCTACCACGAGATCGGAGAGGCTAAACCCTAGAAGCTAGCCTATGGTATGATTGTATGTTGTCCTACGGACTAGAACCCTCCGGTTTATATAGACACCGAACAGGGCTAGGGTTACACAAGGCCGGTTACAAAGGAGGAGATATACATATCCGTATTGCCTAGCTTGCCTTCCACGCCAAGTATCGTCCTATCCGGACACGGGACGAAGTCTTCAATCTTGTATCTTCATAGTCCAACAGTCCGGCAAAAGGATATAATCCGGCTGTCCGGATACCCGCTAATCTAGGACTCCCTCAGAGGTGTTTGGGTCGGTACTCTTCGTGGACACGCTACAGATCGCCGCCACCATCGCCTCCATCCTCACGGGTGAAGCCAGGAGGACTATGTGGTCCATTGACCATCAAAACTTCTGCCGCGGGGTCACTGCTGTCGCACTCGGATGCAGTCTCTACGAAGCCAGTCGAACATGCCGTAGAGAGTTTCGTCGGGCTCGATTGCCGCGACCTGGGGGGTGGCCGATTGGCTAGCCACCACATGCCTCACCCACCGCTGAAGCCTCAACCGACCGGAACGTTTGCCCCGGCAGGCTGCTGGGGGGAGGTCGGCATGGGAGCCGACCGATACTGAGTCGACGGCTGTCGTAGGAGGACGCCACGGACGCACGCGCGAAAGTGCATTGCCCCGCGGACGGGGAGCACCTCAACGTCGAGTGGCGCTTCCTGGAGACAAGCGAAGTCGTCGGCGATGAATACAAGCACACCGAGACGGATCTCGTTGCCCTTGGCCAAACCTCCGCCTGAAACCATGTTGATGGGGATCAGAAAAATCACAACTTCTCCAACAAGTCGCTAAGACACCTGCCCCACGGTGGGCGCCAACTGTCGTGGTTCTAAGTCTGAAAGTAGAATGGGGGTAGGGATGTAGAGGCAAGATCCTAGTTATGGAGGAGTTGTACACGCGAGTTTTACGAGTTCAGGCCCTTCTCGGAGGAAGTAACAACCCTACGTCTCGGAGCCCGGAGGCGGTCGACTGGATTATATGTGTGTGTGTTACAGGGGGTGCGAACCCTTGTCCCTGAGGAGGGGGGTGGCTTATATAGAGTTTGCCAGACCCCTCCTTCCCTCAGTTACAAAGGGTTTAAGGTACATAAAGATGGGGACATTACTGGTAACGCCTGCAATAAAGATACATAATGAACATTAAAGCTATGACTTAATTCCTGACCGTTGCAGAGTGGAGTGGCTTTAGATCTTCTGGTAGTCAAGTGATTGTCCATACGGTCGAGTGTCTTCAAGACTGTCGAGTGGAACATAGCTTCATGGTCGAGTGGATGATGATTTTTCTTCGAATGCTTCTAGTTCTTTTAGAGATGTCCTTAGGGAGGGTATCTTGGACATATCCATGACCCTACCCTAGGTACATAGCATCATCAGTCTTTACGGACGAACGTCCGCAATTTAGATCCAACTGGAAAACCGAGAAAAACACTAAAAAGTAAACCAGAGAAAAAAACCAAGGGAAAAACCAGTTCGGGTTTTTATCGGTTAACCGGGGAAAAGTCACCGTCAGCAATGGCGGGATCCGGTGAACGATGGGGTAGGGCTTGGGCGGCAGTGCGGCTTGGCAGCACGGGGGGCTGCTGCAGCGGGAATCGGCGGCGGGGCGCGGCAGCGGCAGCAGCAGGCGGCGGCGTGCGGTGGCGCTGGTGACGGGCGGCGGTGGTGCGAGGCTTGCGGCGGCGAGGCGAAGTGAGGAGGAGGGGTGGTGGCGGCGGTGCCTTATAAAGGCCCGAGGGGGTGGCTTGCGAAGAGGGTAAGGCGGCGGGGGCGGCGCGTGTCCCGGTCGGACACGGCGTCGGCGGCGACGGCCATGCGGCGGCGGGAAACCGCCTCCGATCGGGGGCGATGCGGGCAAGGAGCTGGGCCGCGGCCTGCCCGGCTGGGCCTTCGGCTTAGTCGGGCGGGAAGGTTTTTTAAAAAAATAAAAAAAATCGCCCGAGGAAAAATCCTAATAAAATATAAAAAATTCTAAAAAAATACTAGAAACAATTTTCACCGTCTAAACCTATTATTTAGATCAAAGTGAACATTTTTTCCGGCCTAAAAACGAAATTTTCAAAACTGCATATTTTTCTAAATTCAAATAGAATAACAGATAAAATTCAATTAAAATATAAATTTGATTTTAAAATTTCTTCTCCACTATTCCTCTCTTTTGAAGAAGTCTTATTATCTTCACTCTTTTATTTTTAATATTGGAAATAATTGGAGAGAAAAATATTAAAATCAAATTGATCCTCTTTTCAAATTTGATAAAATTCAAACATGAAAATTTATGAAATCCCCAACTCTCTCCTTGGGTCCTTGAGTTGCTTAAGATTTCTAGGATCACAACCAAAATGCAAATAAAATATGATATGCATATAATGACCTATGTATAACATCCAAATGGAAAATTGGGATGTTACAATAAGCAGCTTCACCGAGGTCTTTCATTGAAAAACTCTTATTCAAGTATCCTTTTATGCTTTGCAAAAATTGTATATCATTTCCAATCAACAATATGTCATCCACATATAATATTAGAAGTGCTATAGAGCTCCCACTCACTTTCTTGTAAATATAGGCTTCTCCAAAAGTCTGTATAAAACCATATGCTTTGATCACCTCATCAAAGCATATATTCCAACTCCGAGATGCTTGCACCAGTCCATAAATGGATCGCTGGAGCTTGCACACTTTGTTAGCACCTTTAGGATCGACATAACCTTCTGGTTGCATCATATACAACTCTTCTTTAAGAAATCCATTAAGGAATGCAGTTTTGACGTCCATTTGCTAGATTTCATAATCATAAAATTCTGCAATTGCTAACATGATTCGGACTGACTTAAGCATCTCTACGGGTGAGAAGGTCTCATCGTAGTAAACTCCTTGAACTTGTTGAAAACCTTTCACAACAAGTCGAGCTTTGTAGACAGTAGCATTACCATCAGCGTCAGTCTTCTTCTTGAAGATCCATTTATTCTCTATGGCTTGCCGATCATCGGTCAAGTCAACCAAAGTCCACACTTTGTTCTCATACATGGATCCCATCTTAGATTTCATGGCCTCAAGCCATTTTGCGGAATCCGGGCTCATCACCGCTTCCTCGTAGTTCTTAGGTTCGTCATGGTCTAGTAACATGACTTCTAGAACAGGATTACCGTACCACTCTGGTGTGGAACATACTCTGGTTGACCTACGAGGTTCGGTAGTAACTTGACCTAAAGTTTCATGATCATCATCATTACATTCCTCACTGGTTGGTGTAGGCATCACGGGAACGGTTTTCTATGATGAGCTACTTTACAATTTGAGAGAAGGTACAATTACCTCATCAAGTTCTACTTTCCTCCCACTCACTTCTTTTGAGAGCAACTCCTTCTCTAGAAAGGGTCGATTCTTAGCAACAAATATCTTGCTTTCGGATCTGTGATAGAAGGTGTACCCAACAGTTTATTTTGGGTATCCTATGAAGACGCACTTCTTCGATTTGGGTTCGAGCTTATCAGGCTGAAGCTTTTTCACATAAGCATCGCAACCCCAAACTTTAAGAAACAACAACTTAGGTTTCTTGCCAAACCACAGGTCATACGGTGTCGTCTCAACGGATTTAGATGGTGCCCTATTTAACGTGAATGCAGCTGTCTCTAATGCATAACCCCAAAACGATAGTGGTAAATCGGTAAGATACATCATAGATTGCACCATATCTAATAAAGTACGGTTACAACGTTCGGACACACCATTACATTGTGATGTTCCAGGTGGCATGAGTTGTGAAACTATTCCACATTGTTTTAAATGAAGGCCAAACTCGTAACTCAAATATTCGCCTCCACGATGAGATCGTAGAAACTTTATTTTCCTGTTATGATGATTTTCCACTTCACTCTGAAATTCTTTGAACTTTCCAAATGTTTTAGACTTGTGTTTCACTAGCAAAAATGCCCGTACATTGCAATGGGAGAAAAATTGGACGTGTATTGAAATTTAAGTCAATATGCACTCCAAAGTTCAATCAACTATATCATTCAAAACATATATATTTGTATTCCAAATATTTGCAATTTATTTATTGTAGCAAATATACATGCACATTGTAACAAATAATACCACACTTAAGCACAATAATTATTTTTGCCTAAATCTAGAGGATTGTTCGAGAAAGGATGCCTACACCGCTTATCGCCATATATTATGGGAACAATATTATTTAAGTTGTCCAACAAAATTTTGGGATCAAACATGAGCCTCTTGCTAAAAAAATAGTTTTGTTTTAAATATGTTAGGTTCTATCATTGATATTTTAATGTAAAGCATATGTGATGCATGATACGTCTCCGTCGTATCTACTTTTCCAAACACTTTTGCCTTTGTTTTGGACTCTAACTTGCATGATTTGAATGGAACTAACCCGGACTGACGTTGTTTTCAGCAGAATTGCTATGGTGTTATTTATGTGCAGAAACAAAAGTTCTCAGAATGACCTAAAACTTCACGAAACATCTATTCGGAAATAATAAAAAATCCTTGCAAAAGATGAAGACCAGGGGGCCCACCACCTGTCCACGAGGGTGCGGGGCGCGCCTGCCCCCCTAGGGCGTGCCCCCTACCTCGTGGGCCCCCTGGAGCTCCTTCGACATCAACTCCAACTCTATATATTTGGTTTCGGGGAGAAAAAAATCAAAGAGAAGAATTCATCGCGTTTGACGATACGGAGCCACCGCCAAGCCCTAAAACCTCTCGGGAGGTCTGATCTGGAGTCCGTTCGGGCCTCCGGAGAGGGGAATCCGTCGCCATCGTCATCATCAACCATCCTCCATCACCAATTTCATGATGCTCACCGCCGTGTGTGAGTAATTCCGTCGTAGGCTTGCTGGACGGTGATGGGTTGGATGAGATCTATCATGTAATTGAATTAGTTTTGTTAGGGTTTGATCCCTAGTATCCACTATGTTCTGAGATTGATGTTGCTATGACTTTGCTATGCTTAATGCTTGTCAATAGGGCCCGAGTGCCATGATTTCAGATCTAAACCTATTATGTTTTCATCAATATATATGAGAGTTCTTGATCCTATCTTGCAAGTCTATAGTCACCTATTATGTGTTATGATCCGTTAACCCCGAAGTGACAATGATCGGGATACTTACCGGTGATGACCGTAGTTTGAGGAGTTCGTGTATTCACTATGTGTTAATGCTTTGGTCTGGTACTCTATTAAAAGGAGGCCTTAATATCCCTTAGTTTCCGCTAGGACCCCGCTGCCACAGGAGGGTAGGACAAAAATGGCATGCAAGTTCTTTTCCATAAGCACGTATGACTATATTCGGAATACATGCCTACATTACATTGATGAACTGGAGCTAGTTCTGTGTCATCCTATGTTATGATTGTTACATGATGAACCGCATCCGGCATAATTCTCCATCACCGATCCATTGCCTACGAGCTTTCCATATACTGTTCTTCGCTTATTTACTTTTCCGTTGCTATTTCTATCATCATTACAAAATACCAAAAACTTTACTTTTGCTACTGTTACCTTTTGCTACCGTTACCACTATTATCATATTACTTTGCTACTAAATACTTTGTTGCAGATATTAAGTTTCCAGGTGTGGTTGAATTGACAACTCAGCTGCTAATACTTGAGAATATTGTTTGGCTCCCCTTGTGTTGAATCAATAAATTTGGGTTGAATACTCTACCCTTGAAAACTGTTGCGATCCCCTATATTTGTGGGTTATCAAGACTATTTTCTGGCGCCGTTGCAGGGGAGCATAGCTCTATTCTTTGAGTCACTTGGAATTTATATCTGCTTATCATTATGAAGAATTTGAAAGATCCAAGAACCAAGATTTATCCCTCAACTACGAGGGGAGGTAAGGAACTGCCATCTAGCTCTGCACTTGATTCATCTTCTGTTTTGAGTAAGCTTGCGACACCTAAACCTGCTTCTGCTATTCGATCTGATATGTCGCATGTTATTGATGATGCCACTTCTGCTATGCATGATACTTATAATGAAACTACTTCTATGCTTGATACTACTGTGCCACTTGGTGAATTTCTTGATGAACAACTTGCTAGGGTTAGAGAGAATGAAAATAAAGAATCTGATAATATTGATGAAAGTGATGATGAAGACTTACCTGTTATTCCTGAGGGTTATGTTTTTGAAAAAGAAGCTGCTTTAGCTATTTTAGCTTGCAAAGATAGATACGAACTCAAGAGGTTATTAGCTAAATGGAAGCAGCAATCTCGTGATGCTAGAATGAAACCTGACCCTACTTTTGCTACTTCACCTATCTTTGTTACTGATAAGGATTATAAATTCTCTGTTGATCCTGATATAATTACTTTGGTTGAATCTAATCATTTTCATGGCTATGAATCTGAAACTGTTGTGGCACATCTTACTAAATTAAATGATATAGCCACCCTGTTCACTAATGATGAGAGAACTTGTTACTTTTATATCCTTAAAATATTTTCGTTCTCATTAAAGGGTGATGCTAAGATATGGTTTAATTCTCTTGATCCTGGTTGTGTGCATAGTCCCCAGGATATGATTTATTACTTCTCTGCTAAATATTTCCCTGCTCATAAGAAACAAGATGCTTTAAGGGATATATATAATTTTGTGCAAATTGAATAAGAGAGTCTCCCACAAGCTTGGGGGAGGCTTCTCCAATTACTTAATGCCTTGCCTGATCATCCTATTAAGAAAAATGAAATACTTGATATCTTTTATAATGGACTAACCGATGCCTCCAGAGATTACCTGGATAGTTGTGTTGGTTCTGTTTTCGGGGAAAGAACACCGGATGAAGCTGAAATTCTATTGAATAATATGTTGACAAATGAAAATAATTGGACACTTCCTGAGCCAGATCCTGAGCCAATTCCTGAGCCTATTCCTAAACCAACTCCGAAGAAAAGAGGTGTTCTATTTCTTAGTCCTGAAGATATGCAAGAGGGAAAGAAATCTATGAAAGAAAAAGGTATTAAAGCTGAAGATCTTAAGAATTTACCTCCTATTGAAGAAATACATGGTCTTAATTTACCGCATGTTGAAGAAACATATGATCTTGATCCATCACCTATTGAAGAAACTCATGGTCTTGATAACCCGACATAGGTAGTAAAGGTAAATTCTCTCTATAGATTTGATGAAGGTGATATCCCTTGTTATAAGTCTGCTAGACAATGCTTAGATGAGTTTGACAATTTCATTGTTAAACAAGAAAACTTTAATGCTTATTTTGGTAGACATTTGAAATATAATTCCGATACGCTTCAATACTTGGGTGATTATATGGCTAATGTCAAGGGTGAACTTAAACTTATTAGTAAACATGCTTCTATGGTTACCACTCAAGTAGAACAAGTACTTAAGGCTCAAAATGATTTGCTCAATGAATTGAATAGTAAGGATAATGATAATGCTGTTAGAGTTATGACTAGAGGTGGTAGAATGACTAAGGAACCTTTGTATCCTGAAGGCCACCCTAAGAGAATTGAGCAAGATTCTTAGAGAAATAATATGGATGCACCTAGTCCTTCTAAAAGAAAGAAAAAGAAAATGATAGGACTTTGCATGTTTCTAGTGAACCTATTGTTGAAACACCTGAGAATCCAAATGATATCTCTATTTCTGATGCTGAAACACAATCTGGTAATGAACCTGAAACTAGTGATAATGTTCATAATGATGCTCAACCTAGTGATGATAATGATATAGAAATTGAACCTGCTGTTGATCTTGATAACCCACAATCAAAGAATCAACGTTATGATAAGAAAGACTTTGTTGCTAGGAAACATGGTAAGGAAAGAGAGCCTTGGGTTCAGAAACCCATGCCTTTTCCTCCCAAACCATCCAAGAAAAAGGATGATGAGGATTTTGAGCGCTTTGCTGAAATGATTAGACCTATCTTTTTGCGTATGCGATTAACTGATATGCTTAAAATGAATCCTTATGCTAAGTACATGAAAGAAATTGTTACTAATAAAAGAAAGATACCAGAAGCTGAAATTTCCACCATGCTTGGTAATTATACTTTCAAGGGTGGAATACCAAAGAAACTTGGAGATCCAGGAGTACCCACTATACCATGCTCCATTAAAAGAAACTATGTTAAAACTGCTTTATGTGATCTTGGAGCCGGTGTTAGTGTTATGCCTCTCTCTTTATATTGTAGACTTGATTTGAATTAGTTGACACCTACTGAAATATCTTTGCAAATGGCTGATAAATCAACTGCTATACCAGTCGGTATTTGTGAGGATGTGCCTGTTGTAGTCGCAAACGTTACTATTTTAACGAACTTTGTTATTCTTGATATTCCCGAGGACGATAGTATGTCTATTATTATTGGAAGACCCTTTTTGAATACTGCATGGATTGTTATTGATTGCACTAAAGGCAATGTCACTTTTCATGTTAATGGTAATGAGCATACGGTGCACTTTCCGAGGAAACAACCTCAAGTTCATAGTATCAACTCTATTAGAAAAATTCCATCGATTATATTTGGAGGTTTTGAATTTCCTCTTCCTACTGTCAAGAAGAAATATTATATTATTGTTATTGGGGATGTGCATATCCCTGTTGAGGTAACATAGTGTTATTCGAAATTTCTCCGGTTCCATGTTATTCGGAATGAGTTCGTTAACAAGACTTGATCAACCTTGTTAGTGGATTCCTTTTGATGATCATGAGATGGATGAAACTAGAAGGCACAACCTTTTGTACCCTCTGTTTACTTTCTGTTATTTATATTAAATAAAATAAAATTAGTATTTTTCTGTCTGTCTGATTTATCCGTGTAATATAAAAATACCCCGAAAATAAAAGTTCTCCAAATGCCCTGAAATTTAAATATGATTTTTTCTGGAATATTTGAGAATATTTGGCAGTGAGAACACAGCAGGAGGAGCTGGCACCTGGCCACGAGGGTCAGGGGCACGCCCTAGCCCCCTGGGCGCGCCCCCCTGCCTCGTGGGCCCACGGTGGCCCTCCTCCACTTATTCCTGCACCCTCACACTCCTTCTTCCTCCCACAAACGCGAATATCCAGTTCATACCCGAGTCCAAGCTCATTTTGCTACCATTTTCGATCTCCTTGCTCAAAGCACCTCTCACAAAACTACTTGGGGGATTGTTCTTTAGTATGTGACTCCTCCATTGGTCCAATTAGTTTTTGTTCTAGTGATTTATTCATTGCAAATTTTTGCTGCTTAGGTGACCCTGTTCTTGAGCTTGCATGTCAAATTTATATGGTCAAAAGTAGTTTTGATGCATGATATAGGCTCTAGGCACTTGTAGGAGTAGTTGCTATCAATATTATTAAGCTTTGTTCACTTTTATTTTGAAGTTACTAAAAATTTCAGAAATTTTCTAGAGGAAGAAATATGTTTAGGAAAATGTACCAAGGTGGCTCTTCAAGGAAACAAGAGCCTAGGCTTGCAATGCATGATGTTGATGATGAGCCACCAAGAAATGCTCCAGTGCGTCCTTGTGAATGGCCTTCGGAAAATTTTATGGATCGAGCGGGAATAAGGAAGAATTTAATGCATATTTGTGTAACGCTGATCTTGTGAGCTTCGAGGAAGAAAAGTGCCGTCAATATCACTATCTCACTAGTTCCTTTGTGAGGAGGTTTGAATTTTCATCTTCACGTAATTCTCCAACTGTCCTGTTTGATCTTTATGAAAATTCTTACACTATGGTCTTAGAGGATTTTACCACTGCTTGTGAACTCCCACAATGGGGTAGTATCAGGGATCCTCGCAAATCTGAATTTAGAGATTTTCTTGCTAGTATAACTGCGGGGGAATCTAGAGATATAACACAAGCAACTATAGGGAGCATTCACTTTCCTGCTATACACTATTTTGCTCTCTTCATAGGTAGATGCATTAATGGTAAAGATGAGGCATGTCACATGTGTGTCCCCGACCTCAGTATTCTTAGGAGTGCTGTGTTAGGAGATAAATCTTATAATTTGGGAGCCATTGTTGCACGTAGGTTGCATCTTAATAGATTTAATGGAGATTTCTTTGGTGGAATTTATGCAACCCGCATAGCTAATTTTCTTGGAGTAGCCATACGCGAAGATGATATTGAGTTTCCTCCTGCTTATTTGGATTATGAGGCTATGGTTCACCACCAATTTGTCGAGAGGAATGAATCATCTCTCCAGTATCACTTAATCTTTGACAGACGACGTGTTGTCCGTATTACTCTCCCTGCTCCTGCCTTCTTTCATTATCAGGCAAAAGGAAGATATGTTATTACCAGAGAGGAGGCAGATGAGTACGAGAGGAGGGAGGAGGCCGCTCGTCACCACGCTGCAGCTCAGGAGGCGATAGCCGCTGCATCTCAGTACGACCCCAACTATTATTATGGATATCCGCCAGGCCAGCCATGGTCATAGACCAACTTAGGCCAAAAGCCTAAGCTTGGGGGAGTACGTATTTCTCACCGACATTACATTTATGCTCACACACTCATTGCTAGATGTCGGTGCTCATACTTTTTCATTGTATCATCCATGCTAGTTTATTTTCCTTTTTATGTTCTCTTCTTGTGTGTTTGATAAACCTTCAGAAAAAAAAATTATTTGTAGCTTTTAATTAGTTTACTTTCCATGCTTGTAGTAGTAATTAAAAAGAAAACCCAAAAAGATTTCATGTTCTTCTTTTGCCTGTTGGGAGCTTTCCCGTGTAAATAGTTTTATTTCTTTTCTTTGGGGTCGATAGGAGAAGACCATAATTGAATTGTTGAAGTAGCTCTTATATGCATTATTGTTGATCTGACAAAAGAGCCCATATTGCCTTGTCTTCTCTTGTTTATTGAATGCTTGCAGATTCCAGCTTAGTCCAATGCACGTGCACTATTATTAATATTCACACTATTCGGTCGTGCAAGTGAAAGGCAATTATGACGATATATGATGGACTGACTGAGATGAGAAAAGCTGGTATGAACTCGACCTCTCTTGTTTTTGTAAATATGATTAGTTCATCGTTCCTGATTCAGCCTATTATGAATAAACAGGTTTGCAATGACAACTAGAGATCATAATTTCTTGTGCCATGCTTGATTAGCTAGGAGCTTATAATGGTTTACCTTGCGTGCCAACATGCTATTAAAATGGTTGTGATGTGGTATGATAGGGTGGTATCCTGCTTTGAATGATTTAAGTGACTTGACTTGGCGCATGTTCACGCATGTAGTTGAAACAAAATCAACATAGCCTTCATGATATTTATGTTCATGGGGGATTATATCCTACTCATGCTTGCATTCGGTGTTGATTAATTTTAATGCATGTTCATGATTGTTGTCGCTCTCTAGCTGGTCACTTCCCAGTCTTTAGCTAGCCTTCACGTGTACTAAGCGGGAATACTGCTTGTGCATCCAACTCCATAAACCCCAAAGATATTCCATACGAGTCCACCATACCTACCTATATACGGTATCTACCAGCCGTTCCAAGTAAATTTGTATGTGCCAAACTCTAAACCTTCAAATAAATATCCTGTTTTGTATGCTCAAATAGCTCATGTATCAACTAGGGCTGTCCGTATCTTCCATGTTAGGCGGGTTATTCTCAAGAGGAGTGGACTCCGCTCCTCACTCACGAGAAAGTGGCTGGTCACCGGGATGCCCAGTCCCATGCTTTATGCAAACTAAATCAAAATAATTGCAAACAAAACTCCCCCTGGGACTCTTGTTAATTGGAGGCACTCATTGTTTCGAGCAAGCCATGGATTGATGCTTGTTGGTGGAGGGGGCGTATAAACTTTACCATTCTGTTTGGGAACCACCTATAATGTGTGTAGCATGGAAGATATTGCCATCTCTTGGTTGTTATGTTGACAATGAAAGTATACCGCTCAAAATATTATTCATCTTTATTTCAAAACCGAGCTCTGGCACCTCTACAAATCCCTGCTTCCCTCTGCGAAGGTCCTATCTATTTACTTTCATGTTGAGTAATCATCTTCTTATTAAAAAGCACCAGTTGGAGAGCACCGCCGTCATTTGCATTCATTACTGTTAGTTTACATTGAGTATGACTTGACTGGATCTCTTTTACCATGAATTACAATGTCTAGTCAGTCCTTGATCTTTAAAGGTGCTCTGCATTTATGTTTTGCGGTCTCAGAAAGGGCTAGCGAGATACCATCTTGTTATATCATATTATGATTGTTTTGAGAAAGTGTTGTCATCTGAGATTTATTATTATTGCTCGCTAGTTGATTATGCCATTGATATGAGTAAACTTGAGACCTAAGCGTTATTGTGAATGTGGTTAGTCATAATCTTTGCTGAAAACTTGAATGCTGGCTTTACATATTTACAACAACAAGAGCAAACAGAGTTTGTAAAAGTTTTTCTTTATCACTTTCAGTTTATCAACTGAATTGCTTGAGGACAAGCAAAGGTTTAAGCTTGGGGGAGTTGATACATCTCCGTCGTATCTACTTTTCCAAACACTTTTGCCCTTGTTTTGGACTCTAACTTGCATGATTTGAATGGAACTAACCCGAACTGACGCTGTTTTCAGCAGAATTGCTATGGTGTTATTTATGTGCAGAAACAAAAGTTCTCAGAATGACCTGAAACTTCATGGAACATCTATTCGGAAGTAATAAAAAATCCTTGCAAAATATGAAGACCAGGGGGCCCACCACCTGTCCACGAGGGTGGGGGCGCGCCCCCTACCTCGTGGCCCCCCTGGAGCTCCTCCGACCTCAACTCCAACTCTATATATTTGGTTTCGGGGAGAAAAAACAGAGAGAAGAATTCATCACGTTTTACGATACGGAGCCGCCGCCAAGCCCTAAAACCTCTCGGGAGGGCTGATCTAGAGTCCGTTCGGGGCTCCGGAGAGGGGAATCCGACGCCATCGTCATCATCAACCATCCTCCATCACCAATTTCATGATGCTCACCGCCATGTGTGGGTAATTCCATCGTAAGCTTGCTGGACGGTGATGGGTTGGATGAGATCTATCATGTAATCGAGTTAGTTTTGTTAGGGTTTGATCCCTAGTATCCACTATGTTCTGAGATTGATGTTGCTATGATTTTGCTATGCTTAATGCTTGTCACTAGGGCCCGAGTGCCATGATTTTAGATCTGAACCTATTATCTTTTCATCAATATATGAGAGTTCTTGATCCTATCTTGCAAGTCTATAGTCACCTATTATGTGTTATGATCCATTAACCCCGAAGTGGCAATAATCGGGATACTTACCGGTGATGATCGTAGTTTGAGGAGTTCATGTATTCTCTATGTGTTAATGCTTTGGTCCGGTACTCTATTAAAAGGAGGCCTTAATATCCCTTAGTTTCCGCTAGGACCCCGCTGCCACGGGAGGGTAGGACAAAAGATGTCATGCAAGTTCTTTTCCATAAGCACGTATGACTATATTCGGAATACATGCCTACATTACATTGCCGAACTGGAGCTAGTTCTGTGTCACACTATGTTATGATTGTTACATGATGAACCGCATCCGGCATAATTCTCCATCAGTGATCCATTGCCTACGAGCTTTCCATATACTGTTCTTTGCTTATTTACTTTTCCGTTGCTATTCCTATCATCATTACAAAATACCAAAAACTTTCACTACAAAAAAAGACACATCCGTGACATTTTGGGCCGAACGAAAAAAAATTCTGTCATACATATGACACTTCTATGATGATAATTGTGACAAAACCCGGTATCATCATAGATGTGGTGGGCTCCTACTTCTATGACAAAAAATCATGACAGAAAATGGGCTTTTCGTCCTAGGCGGCCCGGAGACGCAGCTGCATGACATTCTTTGGGCCGTCCATGATGGAAAAAACCGTGGTAGAAGCAAGGGGGAGGAAAATTTCAGGGAGTTCCCGATTACGGTGTGAGGTCGGGGGCCGAGCGATGCGCGTTTCTCTCGTACACATACGCGCGTGTGTGTGAGACGTTCGCTCTAACTGAACCCGAGTGAGGCGTTGGGCTCTAATTGTACCCGAGCGATTGCACTGCAGGCTATGCGTTACTAAACCCGAGCGATCGATCGATGGCTGTTAACTGAACCCGATCAAGCGATTCCTTCGCTACTGCTACTAAATGAAGCCGGTCGATTGGATGAACAGTGAG